>NW_022096273.1:0-5411 GCF_006542625.1 Nomascus leucogenys
TTCAGGGCGCTAAGAGGCCTATAGTGAAAAGGAATATGTTCAAATAAAAACTACAAGAAGCTATCTGTGAAACTTCTTGTTCTGTGCATTCAACTGACAGAGTTCAACCTTACATTTGATTGAGCAGTTCTGAAACACCCTTTCTGTAGAAAATGCAAGTGGACATTCAGGGCGCTAAGAGGCCTATAGTGGAAAAAGGAATAGCTTCAAATAAAAACTACACAGAAGCAATCTGTGAAACTCTTACGTTCTGTTCTTTCAACTAACAGAGTTGAACCTTAATTTTGATTGACAGTTCTGAAACACTCTTTCTGTAGAAAATGCAAGTGGACATTCATGGCGCTAAGAGGCCTATAGTGGAAAAGGAATATTCAAAAAAAACTACACAGAAGCAATCTGTGAAACTTCTTCTGTTCTGTGCATTCAACTAACAGAGTTGAACCTTAGTTTTGATTGAGCAGTTCTGAAACACTCTTTCTGTAGAAAATACAAGTGGACATTCAGGGCGCTAAGAGGCCTATAGTGGAAAAAGGAATAGGTTCAAATAAAAACTACACAGAAGATATCTGTGAAACTTCTATCTGTTCTGTGCATTCAACTAACAGAGTTGAACCTTAGTTTTGATTGAGCAGTTCTGAAACACTCTTTCTGTAGAAAATGCAAGTGGACATTCGGCGCTAAGAGGCCATAGTAGAAAAAGGAATATCTTCAAAAAAAACTATACAGAAGCAATCTGTGAAACTTCTTCTGTTCTGTGCATTCAACTAACAGAGTTGAACCTTACTTTTGATTGAGCAGTTCTGAAACACTCTTTCTGTAGAAAATGCGTGGACATTCGGAGCGCTAAGAGGCCTACAGGAAAAAGTAATATCTTCAAATAAAAACTACACAGAAGCATTCTGTGAAACTTCTTTCTGTTCTTGCATTCAACTAACAGAGTTAACCTTACTTTTGATTGAGCAGTTCTGAAACACTCTTTCTGTAGAAAATGCAAGTGGACATTCAGGGCGCTAAGAGGCCTATAGTGGAAAAGGAATATTTTCAAATAAAAACTGCACAGAAGAAATCTGTGAAACTTCTTACTGTTCTGTGCATTCAACTAACAGAGTTGAACCTTAATTTTGATTGAGCAGTTCTGAAACACTCTTTCTGTAGAAAATGCAAGTGGACATTCAGGGCGCTAAGAGGCCTATAGTGGAAAAAGGAATAGTTCACATAAAAACTACACAGAAGCTATCTGTGAAACTTCTCTCTGTTCTGTGCATTCAACTAACAGAGTTGAACCTTACTTTGATTGAGCAGTTCTGAAACACTCTTTCTGTAGAAAATGCAAGTGGACATTCGGAGCGCTAAGAGGCCTATAGCGGAAAAAGTAATACCTTCAAATAAAAACTACACAGAAGCATTCTGTGAAACTTCTTTCTGTTCTGTGCATTCAACTAACAGAGTTTAACCTTATTTTGATTGAGCAGTTCTGAAACACTCTTTCTGTAGAAAATGCAAGTGGACATTCAGGGCGCTAAGAGGCCTATAGTGGAAAAGGAATATTTTCAAATAAAAACTGCACAGAAGAAATCTGTGAAACTTCTTACTGTTCTGTGCATTCAACTAACAGAGTTGAACCTCAGTTTTGATTGAGCAGTTCTGAAACACTCTTTCTGTAGAAAATACAAGTGGACATTCAGGGCGCTAAGAGGACTATAGTGGAAAAAAGAAAAGTTCACATAAAAACTACACAGAATCTATCTGTGAAACTTCTTCTGTTCTGTGCATTCAACTAAGATTGAACCTTAATTTTGATTGAGCAGTTCTGAAACACTCTTTCTGTAGAAAATGCAAGTGGACCTTCGGAGCGCTAAGAGGCCTATAGCGGAAAAAGGAATACTTTCAAATACAAACTACACAGAAGGATTCTGTGAAACTTTTTCTGTTCTTTGCATTCAACTAACAGAGTTGAACCTTACTTTTGATTGAGCAGTTCTGAAACACTCTTTCTGTAGAAAATGAATTGACATTCAGGGAGCTAAGAGGCCTATACTGGAAAAAGGAATATTTTCAAATAAAAACTGCACAGAAGCAATCTGTGAAACTCTTACTGTTCTGTGCATTCAACTAACAGAGTTGAACCTTAGTTATTATTGAGCAGTCTGAAACACTCTTTCTGTAGAAAATGCAAGTGAACATTCAGGGCGCTAAGAGGCTATAGCGGAAAAATGAATAGTTCAAATAAAAACTACACAGAAGAAATCGTGAAACTTCTTACGTTCTGTGCATTCAACTAACAGAGTTGAACCTTAGTTTTTATTGAGAAGTAATGAAACACTCTTTCTGCAGAAAATGCATGTGAACATTCAGGGCGCTAAGAGGCCTATAGTTGAGAAAGGTATATGTTCAAATAAAACTACAAAGAAGCTATCTGTGAAACATCTTACAGTTCTGTGCATTCAACTGACAGAGTTCAACTTACATTTGATTGAGCAGTTCTGAAACACCCTTTCTGTAGAAAATGCAAGTGGACATTCAGGGCGCTAAGAGGCCTATGGTGGAAAAGGAACACCTTCAAATAAAAATTACACAGAAGCAATCTGTGAAACTTCTTACGGTTCTGTTCTTTAAACTAACACAGTTGACCTTAATTTGATTGAACAGTTCTGAAAAACACTCTTTCTGTAGAAAATGCAAGTGGACATTCATGGCTCTAAGAGGCCTATAGTGGACAAGGGAATATCTTCAAACAAAAACTACAAAGAAGCAATCTGTGAAACTTCTTTCTGTTCTGTGCTTTCAACTAACAGAGTTGAACCTTAGTTTTGATTGAGCAGTTCTGAAACACTCTTCTGTAGAAAATACAAGTGGACATTCAGGGCGCTAAGAGGCCTATAGTGGAAAAAGGAATAGGTTCAAATAAAACTACACAGAAGATATCTGTGAAACTTCTCTCTGTTCTGTGCATTCAACTAACAGAGTTGAACCTTAGTTTTGATTGAGCAGTTCTGAAACACTCTTTCTGTAGAAAATGCAAGTGGACATTCATGGCGCTAAGAGGCCCATAGTAGAAAAAGGAATATCTTCAAACAAAAACTATACAGAAGCAATCTGTGAAACTTCTTTCTGTTCTGTGCATTCAACTAACAGAGTTGAACCTTACTTTTGATTGAGCAGTTCTGAAACACTCTTTCTGTAGAAAATGGACGTGGACCTTCGGAGCGCTAAGAGGCCTACAGCGGAAAAGTAATATCTTCAAATAAAAACTACACAGAAGCATTCTGTGAAACTTCTTTCTGTTCATTGCATTCAACTAACAGAGTTTAACTTTACTTTTGATTGAGCAGTTCTGAAACACTCTTTCTGTAGAAAATGCAAGTGGACATTCAGGGCGCTAGAGGCCTATAGTGGAAAAGGAATATTTTCAAATAAAAACTGCACAGAAGAAATCTGTGAAACTTCTACTGTTCTGTGCATTCAACTAACAGAGTTGAACCTCAATTTTGATTGAGCAGTTCTGAAACACTCTTTCTGTAGAAAATACAAGTGGACATTCAGGGCGCTAAGAGGACTATAGTGGAAAAAGGAAAAAAGTTCACATAAAAACTACACAGAAGCTATCTGTGAAACTTCTCTCTGTTCTGTGCATTCAAATAACGGAGTTGAACCTTACTTTTGATTGAGAAGTTCTGAAACACTCTTTCTGTAGAAAATGCAAGTGGACCTTCGGAGCGCTAAGAGGCCTATAGCGGAAAAAGAATACCTTCAAATACAAACTACACAGAAGCATTCTGTGAAACTTCTTTCTGTTCTGTGCATTCAACTAACAGAGTTTAACCTTAATTTTGATTGAGCAGTTCTGAAACACTCTTTCTGTAGAAAATGCAATTGGACATTCAGGGCGCTATGCGGCCTATAGTGGAAAAGGAATATTTTCAAATAAAAACTGCACAGAAGAAATCTGTGAAACTTCTTACTGTTCTGTGCATTCAACTAACAGAGTTGAACCTCAGTTTGATTGAGCAGTTCTGAAACACTCTTTCTGTAGAAAATACAAGTGGACATTCAAGGCGCTAAGAGGACTCTAGTGGAAAAAAGAAAAAGTTCACATAAAAACTACACAGAATCTATCTGTGAAACTTCTGTCTGTTCTGTGCATTCAACTAACAGGACTTGACCTTACTTTTGATTGAGGAGTTCTGAAACACTCTTTCTGTAGAAAATGCAAGTGGACCTTCGGAGCGCTAAGAGGCCTATAGCGGAAAAAGGAATACTTTCAAATACAAACTACACAGAAGGATTCTGTGAAACTTCTTTCTGTTCTTTGCATTCATCTAACAGAGTTGAACCTTACTTTTGATTGAGCACTTCTGAAACACCCTTTCTATAGAAAATGCAATTGGACATTCAGGGAGCTAGAGGCCTATACTGGAAAAAGGAATATTTTCAAATAAAAACTGCACAGAAGCAATCTGCGAAACTTCTTACTGTTCTGTGCATTCAACTAACAGAGTTGAACCTTAGTTATTATTGAGCAGTTCTGAAACACTCTTTCTGTAGAAAATGCAAGTGGACATTCAGGGCGCTAAGAGGCCTATAGTGGAAAAAATGAATATGTTCAAATAAAAACTACACAGAATAAATCTGTGAAACTTCTTACTGTTCTGTGCATTCAACTAACAGAGTTGAACCTTAGTTTATATTGAGAAGTAATGAAACACTCTTTCTGCAGAAAATGCATGTGAACATTCAGGGCGCTAAGAGGCCTATAGTTGAGAAAGGTATATGTTCAAATAAAAAACTACAAAGAAGCTATCTGTGAACATCTTACAGTTCTGTGCATTCAACTGACAGAGTTCAACCTTACATTTGATTGAGCAGTTCTGAAACACCCTTTCTGTAGAAAATGCAAGTGGACATTCAGGGCGCTAAGAGGCCTATGGTGGAAAAAGGAACACCTTCAAATAAAAATTACACAGAAGCAATCTGTGAAACTTCTTACGGGTTCTGTTCTTTAAACTAAACACAGTTGAACCTTAATTTTGATTGAACAGTTCTGAAACACTCTTTCTGTAGAAAATGCAAGTGGACATTCATGGCTCTAAGAGGCCTATAGTGGACAAGGAATATCTTCAAACAAAAACACAAAGAAGCAATCTGTGAAACTTCTTTCTGTTCTGTGCTTTCAACTAACAGAGTTGAACCTTAGTTTTGATTGAGCAGTTCTGAAACACTCTTTCTGTAGAAAATACAACTGGACATTCAGGGCGCTAAGAGGCCTATGGAAAAAGAAATAGGTTCAAATAAAAACTACACAGAAGATATCTGTGAAACTTTCTTCTGTTCTGTGCTCACTCATTCAACACTTTAGACATTGAGCGTTGAACCTTAGTTTTGATTGTAAGCAGTTCGAAACACTCTTTCTG
>NW_022096274.1:0-13388 GCF_006542625.1 Nomascus leucogenys
TAGGCCCCTTAGCTCTCCGAATGTCCACTTGCAGTTTATACAGAAAGAGTGTTTCAGAACTGCTCAATCAATAGAAAGCTTCAACTCTGTTTGTTGAATGCACAGAAGAGAAAGAATTTTCAAAGAATGCTTCTGTGTAGTTTTTCTTTGAAGATATGCTTTTTTCCACTATAGGCCCTTTAGCGCACGGAATCTCAACTTCCAGTTTCTACAGAAAGAGTGTTTCGGAACTGCTCAATCAAAAGTAAGCTTCGACTCTGTTAGTTGAAAGGACAGAACAGAAAGAAGTTTCACAGAATGCTTCTGTGTAGATTTTTGGAGATATTCCTTTTTCCACTATAGATCCCTTAGCGCTCCGAATGTCCACTTGCAGTTTCTACAGAAAGTGTGTTTCAGAACTGCTCAATCAAAAGTAAGCTTCAATCCTGTTAGTTGAATGCACAGAAAAGGAAGAAGTTTCACAGAATGCTTCTGTGTAGTTTTTATTTGGAGTATTCCTTTTTCCAATATAGGCCCCTTAGCGCTCCGAATATCCACTTGCGGTTTCTACAGAAAGGGTGTTTCAGAACCGCTCAATCAAAAGTAAGCTTCAAATCTGTTAGTTGAATGCACAGAACAGAAAGAAGTTTCACAGAATGTTTCTGTGTAGTTTTTATTTGAAGATATCCTTTTCCACTGTAGGCCAATAAGCGCTCAGAATGTCACCTTGCAGTTTCTACAGAAAGAGTGTTTCAGAAATGATCAATGAAAAGTAAGCTTCAACTCTGTTAGTTGAATGTACAGAACAGAAACAAATTTCACAGAATGCTTCTGTGTAGTGTTCATTTGAAGATATTCCTTTTCCACTACAGGCCCCTTAGCGCTCCGAATGTCCACTTGGAGTTTCTACAGAAAGAGTGTTTCAGATCTGCTCAACGAATGGAAAGCTTCAACTCTGTTTGTTGAATGCACAGAACAGAAAGAATTTTCACAGAATCTTCTGTGTAGTTTTTTCTTTGAAGATATGCTTTTTTCCACTATAGGCCCTTTAGCACACGGAATCTCAACTTCCAGTTTCTACAGAAAGAGTGTTTCAGAAACTGCACAATCAAAGTAAGCTTCAAATCTGTTAGTTGAAAGGACAGAACAGAAAGAAGTTTCATTGATGCTTCTGTGTAGTTTCTATTTGAAGATATTCCTTTTTCTATTCTAGGCCACTTAGCGCTCCAAATTCCACTTGTAGTTCTAAAGAAGAGTGTTTCAGAACTGCTCATCAATAGAAAGCTTCAATCTGTTTGCTTATGCACAGAAGAGAAGAATTTTCACAGAATGCTTCTGTGTAGTTTTTCTTTGAAGATATGCTTTTTTACACTACAGGCCCTTTAGCGCACGGAATCTCAACTTCCAGTTTCTACAGAAGAGTGTTTCAGAACTGCTCAATCAAAAGTAAGCTTCAACTCTGTTAGTTGAAAGGACAGAATGAAAGATGTTTCACTGAATGCTTCTGTGTAGTTTTTATTTTATGATATTTCTTTTTCCACTCTAGGCACCTTAGCGCTCCGAATGTCCACTTGCAGTATCTACAGAAAGAGTGTTTCAGAACTGCTCAATCAAAAGTAAGCTTCAACTCCGTTAGTAGAATGCACAGAACAGAAAGAAGTTTCACACAATGCTTCTGTGTAGTTTTTATTTGGAGATATTCCTTTTTCCACTATAGACCCCTTAGCGCTCCGAATGTCCACTTGCAGTTTCTACAGAAAGTGTGTTTCAGAACTGCTCAATCAAAAGTAACCTTCAACTCCGTTAGTTGAAAGCACAGAACAGAAAGAAGTTTCACAGAATGCTTCTGTGTAGTTTTTATTTGAAGATATCCCTTTTTAAACTTTACGCCCTTTTGCGCTCGAAATGTCAACTTGCAGTTTCCTCAGAAAGATTGTTTCAGAACTGCGTGATCAAAAGTAAGCTTCAATCTGTTAGTTGAATGAACAGTACAGAAAGATGTTTCACAGAATGCTTCTGTGTAGTTTTTATTTGGGGATAATTCTTTTTCCACTGTAGGCCCCTTAGCGCCCCGAATGTCCAGTTGCAGTTTCTACAGAAAGGGTGTTTCAGAACTGCTCAATCAAAAGTAAGCTTGATCTCTGTTACGTGAATGCACGGAACAGAAAGTGGTTTCACAGAATGATTCTGTGTAGTTTTTAATTGAAGATATCTCTTTTTCCACTATAGGCTCAAAATCGCTCGGAATATCAACTTGCAGTTTCTACAGAAAGAGTGTTTCAGACTTGATCAATCAAAAGTAATCTTCAACTCTGTTAGTTAAATGGACAGAAGAGAACGAAGTTTCACAGAGTGCTTCTGTGTAGTGTTTATTTGAAGATATGCTTTTTTCCACTATAGGCCCATTAAGGCTCTGAATGTCCACTTGCAGTTTCTACAGAAAGAGTGTTTCAGAACTGCTCAATCAATAGAAAGCTTCAACTCTGTTATTTGAATGCACAGAACAGAAAGAAATTTCACAGAATGCTTCTGTGTAGTTTTTCTTTGAAGATAAGCTTTTTTCCAATGTAGGCCCATTAGCGCACGGAATCTCAACTTCCAGTTTCTACAGAAACAGTGTTTCAGAACTGCTCAATCAAATTAAGCTTCAACTCTGTTAGTTGAAAGGGCAAAACAGAAAGATGTTTCACTGAATGCTTCTGTGTAGTTTTTATTTGAAGATATTCCTTTTTCCTCTATAGGCCCTTAGCGTTCAGAATGTCCTCTTGCAGTTTCTACAGAAAGAGTGTTTCAAAACTGCTCAATCAAAAGTAAGCTTCAACCCTGTTAGCTGAATGCACAGAACAGAAAGAAGTTTCACAGAATGCTTCTGTTTGCTTTTTATTTGGAGATGTTTGTTTTTCCACTGTAGTTCCCGTAGCGCTCCGAATGTCCAAATGTAGTTTCTACAGAAAGGGTGTTTCAGAACTGTTCAATCAAAATAAGCTTCAACTCTGTTAGTTGAATGGACAGAAGAGAAAGAAGTTTCACAGCATGCTTTTGTGTAGTTTTTATTTGAAGATATTCCTTTATCCATCATAGGCCCCTAAGTGCTCTGAATGTCCACTTGCATTTTCTACAGAAAGAGTGTTTCAGAACTGCTCAATCAAAAGTAAGCTTCAACTCTGTTAGTTGAATGCACAGAAAAGAAGGAAGTTTCATAGAATGCTTCTCAGTAGTTTTTATTGGGAGATATTACTTTTTCTACTGTTGGCTCCTTACGGCTCAGATTGTCAAATTGCAGTTGCTACAGAAAGAGCGTTTCACAACTGCTCAATCAAAAGTAAGCTTCAACTGTGTTAGTTGAATGCACAGAACAGAAAGAAGTTTCACAGAATGCTTCTGTGTAGTTTTTATTTGAAGATATTCCTTTTTCCTCTATAGACCCCTAAGCGTTCTGAATGTCCACTTGCCGTTTCTACAGAAAGTGTGTTTCAGAACTGCTCAGTCAAAAGTAAGCTTCAACTCTGTTAATTGAATGCACAGAATAGAAACAAGTTTCACAGAATGCTTCTTTGTAGTATTTATTTGGAGATATATCTTTTTCCACTATATTCTCCATAGCGCTTGGAATGTCAACTTGCAGTTTCTACGGAAAGCGTTTTTCAGAACTGCTCAATCAAAAGTCAGCATCAACCCTGTTAGTTTTATGGACAGAACAGAAAGAAGTTTCAAAGAATGCTTCTGTGTAGTTTTTATTTGAAGATATTCCTTTTTCCATTATAGGCCCCTTAGCGTTCAGAATGTCCACTTGCAGTTTCTACAGAAAGAGTGTTTCAGAACTGCTCAATCATAAGTAAGCTTCAACAATGTTAGTTGAATTCACAGAACAGAAGGAAGTTTCAAAGAATACTTCTGTGTAGTTTTTATTTGGAGATATTACTTTTTCCAATATAGGCCCCTTAGCGCTCCGATTGTCCCCTTGCAGTTTCCACAGAATGGGTGTTTCAGAAGTGCTCAGTCAAAAGTAAGCTTCACCTCTGTTAGTTGAATGCACAGAACAGAAAGAAGCTTCACAGAATGCTTCTGTGTAGTTCTTATTTGAAAATATACGTTTTTCCACTATAGGCATTTTAGCTCTCGGAATGTCAACTTGCAGTTTCTACAGGGTGTTTCAGAACTGCTCAATCAAAAGTAAGCTTCAACTCTGTTAGTTGAATGCACAGAACAGTAAGTAGTTTCACAGAATGCTTCTGTGTAGTTTTTATTTGAAGATATCCCTTTTTGCACAATAGGCCCTTTAGCGCTCGGATTGTCAACTTGCAGTTTCTACAGAAAGAGTGTTTCAGAACTGCTCAATCAAAAGTAAGCTTCAATTTTTTAGTTGAGTGCACAGAACAGAAAGAATTTTCACAGAATGCTTCTGTGTAGTTTTTATTTGAAGATATTACTTTTTAAACTACAGACCCCTTAGCGCTCCGAATGTCCACTTGCAGTTTCTACAGAAAGAGTGTTTCAGAACTGCACAATGAAAATTAAGCTTCAACTCTGTTAGTTGAATGCATGGAAGAGAAAGAAGTTTCACTGAATGCTTCTGTGTAGTTTTTATTTGGAGAGATTCCTTTTTCCACTATGGGACCCTTAGCGCTCCGTATGTCCACCTGCAGTTTCTACAGAAAGGGTGTTTCAGAACTGCTGAATCAAAATAAAGCTTCAACCCTGTTAGTTGAATGCATGGAACAGAAAGTTGTTTCACAGAAAGCTACTGTGTAGTATTTATTTGAAGATATCCTTTTTTCCACTATATGCCCTTTAGCGCACCGAATGTCATCTTCCAGTTACTGCAGAAAGAGTGTTTCAAAACTGCTCAATCAAAAGTAAGCTTCAACTCTGTTAGTGGAATGGACAGAACTGGAGGAATTTTCACAGAATGCTTCTGTGTGGTTTTTATTTGAATATATTCCTTTTTCCACTATGGGCCCCTTTGCTTTCAGAATGTCCACTTGCAGGTTCTACAGAAAGAGTGTTTCAGAACTGCTCAATCAAAAGTAAGATTCAACTCTATTAGTTGAATGCACAGAACAGGAAGAACTTTCACAGAATGCTTCTGTGTAGTTTTTATTTGGAGATATTTCTTTTTCTACTATAGGCTCCTGAGCGTTCTGAACGTCCACTTGCAGTTTCTACAGAAAAATAGTTTCAAAACTGCTCAATCAAAAGTAAGCTTCAAATTAGTTAGCTGAATACACAGAACAGAAAGTAGTTTCACAGAATGCTTCTCTGTAGTTTTTATTTTTAGATATTACTTTTTCCACTATAGGCCCCTTAGCGCTCCTAATGTCCTCCTGCAGTTTCTACAGAAAGGGCGTTTCATAACTGCTCAATCAAAAGTAAGCTTCAAATCTGTTATTTTAATGCAGAGAACAGAAAGAAGTTTCACAAAATGCTCCTGTGTAGTTTTTATATGAAGATATCCCTTTTTCCACTATAGGCCATTTAGCGCTCGGAATGTCAACTTGCAGTGTCTACAGAAAGAGTGTTTCAGAACTGCTCAATCAAAAGTAAGCTCCAACTCTGTTAGTTGAAAGGACAGAACAGAAAGTACTTTCACTGAATGCTTCTGTGTAGTTTTTATTTGAAGATAATCCTTTTTCCACTATAGGCCCCTTAGCGCTCCGAATGTCCACTTGCAGTTTCTAAAGAAAGAGTGTTTCAGAACTGCTCAATCAAAAGTAAGCTTCAACTCTGTTAGTTTAATGCAGAGAACAGAAAGAAGTTTCACAGAAGGCTTCTGTGTAGTTGTCATTTGGAGATAATCCTTTTTCCCCAATAGTCCCCTTAGTGCTCTGAATGTCCACATGCAGTTTCTACAGAAAGAGTGTTTCACAAGTGCTCAAAAAAAGGAACCTTCCACTCTGTTAGTTGAATGCTGAGAACAGAAAAATGTTTCGCAGAATTCTTCTGTGTAGTTTTTATTTGAATATATTCCTTTTTCCACAATAGGCCCCTTAGCGCTCAGAATGTCCCCTTGCAGTTTCTACAGAAAGAGTGTTTCAGAACTGCTGAATCAAAAGTAAGCTTCAACTATGTTAGGTGAATGCACAGAACAGAAAAAAGTTTCACAGAATTCTACTGTGTAGTTTTTATTTGAGGATATTCCCTTTTCCACAATTGGCCCCTTAGTGTTCGGGATGTCCTCTTGCAATTTCTACAGAAGGAGTGTCTGAGAATGCTCAGTCAAACTAAGCTTCAACTCTGTTAGTTGAATGCACAGAACAGAAAGAAGTTTCATAGAATGCTTCTGTGTAGTTTTTATTTGAGGAAAATCCTTTTTCCACAATTGGCCCCTTAGGGTTCGAAATGTCCTCTTGCTGTTCCTACAGAAAGAGTGTCTCAGAATTGCTCAATCAAAAGCAAGCTTCAACTCTGTTAGTTGAATGCACAGAATTGAAAGAAGTTTCACAGAATGGTTCTGTGTAGTTTTTGTTTGGAGATATTCCTTTTTACACTATAAGCAAATTAGCGCTCCGAATGTCCACCTGCAGTTTCTACAGAAAGAGTGTTTCAGAACTGCTCAATCAAAAGCTTCAACTCTGTTTGTTGAATGTACAGAAGAGAAAGAAGTTTCACAGAATGCTTCTGTGTAGTTTTTATTTGAAGATATTCCTTTTTCCACTATAGGCTCCTTAGCCTTCAGAATGTCCACTTGCAGTTTCTACAGAAAGAGGGTTTCAGAACTTTTCAAACAAAAGTAAGCTTCAACTCTGTTAGTTGAATGCACAGAACAGAAAGAAGTTTCACATAATGCTTCTGTGTAGTATTCATTTGGAGATATTGCTCTTTCCACTATAGGCCCCTTAGTGCTCAAATGTCCACTTGCAGTTTCTACAGAAAGAGTGTTCCAGAACTGCTTAATCAAAACCAAGAGTCAACTCTGTTAGTTAAACGCAAAGAACAGAAGGTAGTTTCACAGAATAATTCTGTGTCGTTTGTATTTGAAGACATATCTTTATCCATTCTAGGCCCCTTAGCGTTCCGAATATCAACTTGCAGTTTCTACAGAAAGAGTGTTTCAGGACTACTCAATCAAAGGTAAGCATTAACTCTGTTTGTTGAATGCAGAGAACAGAAAGGCGTTCCACAGAATGCTTCTGTGTAGTTTTTATTTGAACATATTCCTTTTTCCACTATAGGCCCCTTAGCGTCCCGATTTTCCACGTGCAGTTTCTACAGAAAGACTGTTTCAGAACTGCTCAATCAAAAGTACGCTTTAACTCTGTTAGTTAAATGCACAGAATTGAAAGAAGTTTCACAGAATGCTTCTGTGTAGTTTTCATTTTGAGATATTACTTTTTCCACTATAGTCCCCTTAGTGTGCTGCATGTCCACTGGCAGTTTCTACAGAAAGAGTGTTTCACAACTGCTCAAACAAAAGGAAGCTTTCACTCTGTTAGTTGAAGGCACTCAACAGAAAAATGTTTCACAGAATGCTTCTGTGTAGTTTTTATATAAAGATATAACTTTTTCCACAGTAGGCCCATTAGCAGTCAGAATGTCCACTTGTAGTTTCTACAGAAAGTGTGTTTCAGAACTGCTCAAGCAAAAGTATGCTTCAACTCTGTTAGTTGAATGCACAGAACAGAAAGAAATTTTACAGTATGCTTCTGTGTGGTTTTTAATTGGACATATATCTTTTTCAACTATATGCCCCTTAGTGCTCTGAATGTCCACTTGCAGGTTCTACCGAAAGAGTGTTTCAGAACTTCTCAAACAAAATTAAACTTCAACGCTGTTAGTTGAATGCACAGAACAGAAAGAAGTTTCACAGAATGCTTCTGTGTAGTTTTTATCCTAAGATATTCCTTTTTCCACTATAGGCCTCTTAGCGCTCCGAATGTCCACTAGCAGTATCTACAGAAAGAGTGTTTCAGAACTGCTCAAGCAAAAGTAAGCTTCAACTCTGTCAGTTGAATGCACAGAACCGAAAGAAGTTCCACAAAAGGCTACTGTGTAGGTTTTATTTGGAGATATACCTTTTTCCACTATAGGCTCCTTAGTGCTTTGAAGATCTACGTGCCGTTTCTGCAGAAAGAGTGTTTCAGAACTGCTCAATCAAAAGTAAACTTCAACTCTGTTAGTTGAATGTGCAGAACAGAAAGAAGTCTCACAGAATGCTTCTGTGTAGTTTTTATTTGGAGATATTACTTTTTCCACTGTGGGACCCTTAGCGCTATGTGTGTCCACCTGCAGTTTCTACAGAAACTGTGTTTCATAACTGCTCAATCAAAAGTAAGCTTCAACACTGTTAGTTTAATGCAAAGTACAGAAAGAAGCTTCACAAAGCGCTTCTGTGTAGTTTTTATTTGAAGATATCCCTTTTTCCCCTATAGGCCCTTTTGCACTCGGAATGTCAACTTGCAGTTTCTACAGAAAGAGTGTTTCAGAACTGCTCAATCAAAAGTCGGCTTCAACTCTGTTAGTTGAATGCACAGAAGAGAAAGAAGTTTAACAGAATGCTTCTGTGTAGTTTTTATATGGAGATATTACTTTTTCCACTATAGGCCCCTTAGCGCTCAGAATGTCCACTTTCAGTTTCTACAGAAAGGGTGTTCCAGAACTGCTCAATCAAAAGTAACATTCAACTCTATTAGTTGAATGCAGAGAACAGAAAGTATTTTCACAGAATGCTTCTGTGTACTTTTTATCTGAAGATATCACTTTATCCACTACAGTCCCTTTAGCGCACGGAATGTCAACTTCCAGTTTCTACAGAGAGAGTGTTTCAGAACTGCTCAATCAAAAGTAAGCTTCAACTCTGTTAGTTGAAAGGACAGAACAGAATGTAGTTTCACTGAATGCTTCTGTGTAGTTTTTAGTTGAAGATATTCCTTTTTCTATTGTTGGCCCCTTAGCGCTCCGAATGTCCACTTGCAGTTACTACAGAAAGAGTGTTTCAGAACTGCTCAATCAAAAGTAAGCTTCAACTCTGTTACTTGAATGCATAGAACAGAATGAAGTTTCACAGAATGCTTCTGTGTAGTTTTTATTTGGAGATATTTCTTTTTCCACTATAGGCTCCTTAGCGCTCGGAATGTCAACTTGCAGTTTCTACAGAAAGATTGTTTCAAAACTGCTCAATCAAAAGTCAGCTTCAACTCTGTTAGTTGAATGGACAGAACAGAAAGAAGTTTCACAGAATGCTACTGTGTAGTATTAATTTGAAGATATTCCTTTTTCCACTATAGGCCTCTTAGCATTCAGAATGTCCACTTGCAGTTTCTACAGAAGGAGTGTTTCAGAACTGCTCAATCAAAAGGAAGATTCAACCCTGTTAGTTGAATGCACAGAACAGAAAGAAGTTTCACAGAATGCTTCTATATAGTTTTTATTTGGAGATATTACTTTCTCTACTATAGGATCCTTAGTGCTCTGAATGTCAACTGGCAGTTTCTACCGAAAGAGTGTTTCAGTACGGCTCAATCAAAAGTAAACTTCAACTCTGTTAGTTGAATGGGCAAAACAGAAAGAAGTTTCACAGAATGCTTCTGTGTAGTTTTTATTTGAAGATATGCCTTTTTCCACTCTAGGCGCCTTAGTGCTCCGAATGTCGACTTGCACTTTCTACAGAAAGAGTGTTTCAGAACTGCTCAAAGGTAAGCTTCAACTCTGTTAGTTGTATGCGCAGAACAGAAAGAATTTTCACAGAATGCTTCTGTGTAGTTTTTAACTGAAGATATCCCTTTATCAACTACAGGCCCTTTAGGGGTCAGAATGTCAACATGCAGTTTCTGCAGAAAGAGTGTTTCAGAACTGCTCAATCAGAAGTCAGCTTCAACTCTGTTACTTGAATGGACAGAACAGAAAGTAGTTTCACATAATGCCTCTGCGTAGTTTTTATTTGAAGATATTCCTTTTTCCACTATAGCCCCCTTAGTGCTCCGAATGTCGACTTGCACTTTTTACAGAAAGAGTGTTTCAGAACTGCTCAATCGAAAATAAGCTTCAACTCTGTTAGTTGAATGCACAGAACAGAAAGAAGTTTCACAGAATGCGTCTGTGTAGTTTTTATTTGGAGATATTACTTTCCCTCTATAGGCCCCTTAGCGCTCGGAATGTCCACTTGCACTTTTTACAGAAAGGGTGTTTCAGAACTGCTCAATCAAAAGTAACATTCAACTCGGTTAGTTGAATGCAGAGAACAGAAACAAGGTTCACAGAATGCTTCTGTGTAGTTTTTAGTTGAAGATATCCCTTTTTCCAGTATAGTCCTTTTAGCGCTCGGAATGTCCACCTGCAGTTTCTACACAAAGGGTGTTTCAGAATTGCTCAATCAAAAGTAAACTTCATCTCTGTTAGTTTAATGCACAGAACAGGAAGAAGTTTCACAGAATGCTTCTGTGTAGTTTTTATTTGAAGATATCATTTTTTCCTCTATAGGCCCTTTAGCGCTCGGAATGTCAACTTGCAGTTTCTACAGAAAGAGTGTTTCAGAACTGCTCAATAAAATGTAAGCTTCAACTCTGTTAGTTGAATGGAAAGAACAGAAAGAAGTTTCACAGAATGCTTCTGTGTAGTTTTTATTAGAAGATATTCCTTTTCCACTATAGGCTCCTTAGCGCTCCGAATGTCCACTTGCAGTTTCTATAGAAAGAGTGTTTCAGAGCTGCTCAATCAAAAGTCAGCTTCAACTCTGCTAGTTGAATGCACAGAACAGAAAGAAGTTACACAGAATGCCTCTGTGTAGTTTTTATTTGAAGATATCCCTTTTCCACTATAGGCCTTTAGCGCACGGAATGTCAAATTCCAGTTTCTACAGAGACAGTGTTTCAGAACGACTCAATCAAAAGTAAGCTTCAAATCTGTTAGTTGAAAGGACAGAACAGAAAGAAGTTTCACTGAATGCTTCTGTGTAGTTTTTATTTGAAGTAATCCTTTTTCCACTATAGGCCCCTTATCGCTCCGAATGTCCACTTGCAGTTTCTACAGAAAGAGTGTTTCAGATCTGCTCAATCAAAAGTAAGCCTCAACTCTGTTAGTTGAATGCACAGAACGGAAAGAAGTTTCACAGAATGCTTCTGTGTAGTTTTTATTTGAAGTTATCCATTTTTCCACTGTAAGCACTTTAGCGCACAGGATGTCAACTTCCAGTTTCTACAGAGAGAGTGTTTCAGAACTGCTCAATCAAAAGAAGCTTCAACTCTGTTAGTTGAAAGGACAGAACAGAAAGTAGTTTCTCTTAATGCTTCTGTGTAGTTTTATTGAAGATAATGCTTTTTCCACTATAGGCCCCTTAGTGCTCTGAATGTCCACTTGCAGTTTCTACAGAGATGTTTCAGAACTGCTCAATCAAAGTAAGCTTCAACTCTGTTAGTTGAATGGACAGAACAGAAAGAGTTTCACTGAATGCTTCTGTGTAATTTTTATTTGAAGATATCCCTTTTTCCACTACAGTACCTTTAGCGCTCGGAATGTCAACTTGCAGTTTCTACCGAAACAGTGTTTCAAACTGCTCAATCAAAAGTAAGCTTCAACTCTGTTAGTTGAATGGACGAACAGAAAGAAGTTTCACAGAATACTTCTGTGTAGTTTTTATTCGAAGATATCCGTTTTTCCACACTAAGCCCCCTAGTGCACCAATTCTCCACTTGCAGTTTCTACAGAAAGAGTGATTCAGAACTCCTCAATCAAAAATAAGCTTCAACTCTGTCAGTTGTATGCGCAGAACAGGAAGAATTTTCACAGAATGCTTCTGTGTAGTTTTTATCTGAAGATATCCCTTTATCCACTATACGCCCTTCAGCGGTCGGAATGTCAACTTGGAATTTCTACAGAAGAGTGTTTAAGAAATGCTCAATCAAAAGTCAGCTTCAACTCTGTTAGTTGAATGGACAGAACGGAAAGAAGTTTCACAGAGTGCTTCTGTGTAGTTTTTATTTGAAGATATTCCTTTTTCCACTATAGGCCCCTTAGCGCTCCGAATGTCCACTTGCTGTTTCTACAGAAAGAGTGTATCAGAACTGCTCAATCAAAAGTAAGTTTCAACTCTGTTAGTTGAAAGGACAGTACAGAAAGAAGTTTCACAGAATGCTTCTGTGTAGTTTTTATTTGGAGATATTACTTTTTCCACTATAGGCCCCTTAGCGCTCAGAATGTCAACTTGCAGTTTCTACAGAAAGAGTGTTCCAGAACTGCTCAATCAAAACTAAGCTTCAACTCTGTTAGTTGAATGGACAGAACAGAAAGAAGTTTCACAAAATGCTTCTGTGTAGTTTCTATTTGAAGATATTACTTTTTCCACTATAGGCCCCTTAGCGTTCAGAATGTCCACTTGCAGTTCCCACAGAAAGAGTGTTTCAGAACTGCTCAATCAAAAGGAAGATTCAACTCGGTTAGTTGAATGCAGAGAACAGAAGGAAGTTTCACAGAATGATTCTGTGCAGTTTTTATTTGGAGATATTTCTTTCTCCACTATAGCCCCATAAGCACTCCAAATGTCCACCTGCAGTTTTTACAGAAAGGGTGTTTCAGAACTGCTCAATCAAAAGTAAGCTTCAAATCTGTTAGTTTAATGCACAGGACAGAAAGAAGTTTCACAGATTGCTTCTGTCTAGTTTTTATTTGAAGATATCCTTTTTTCCTCTATAGGCCCTTTAGCGCTCGGAATGTCAACTTGCAGTTTCTACCGAAAGACTTTTTCAGAACTGCTCAATCAAAAGTAAGCTTCAACTCTGTTAGTTGAATGGAAAGAACAGAAAGAAGTTTCACAGAATGCCTCTGTGTAGTTTTTATTAGAAGATATTCCTTTTTCCACTCTAAGCCCCGTAGTGCACCGAATGTCCACTTGCAGTTTCTACAGAAGTAGTGTTTCAGAACTACGCAATCAAAAGTAAGCTTCAACTCTGTTAGTTGAATGCACAGAACAGAAAGAATTTTCACAGAATGCTTCTGTGTAGTTTTTATCTGAGGATATCCCTTTATCCACTATAGGCCCTTTAGCGGTCGGAATGTCAACATGCAGTTTCTACAGAAATAGTGTTTCAGAACTGCTCAATCAAAAGGCAGCTTCAACTCCTGTTACTTGAATGGACAGAACAGAAAGAAGTTTCACAGAATGCCTCTGTGTAGTTTTTATTTGAAGATATACTTTTTCCAATTATAGGCCCCTTAGCGTTCCGAATGTCCACTTGCAGTTTCTACAGAAAGATTGTTTCAGAACTGCTCAATCAATAGTAAGCTTCAACCCTGTTACCTGAATGGAGAGAACAGAAAGATGTTTCACAGAATGCCTCTGTGTAGTTTTTATTTGGAGATATTACTTTTTCCACTATAGGCCCCTTAGGGCTCCGAATGTCCAACTGCAGTTTCTACAGAAAGGGTGGTTCAGAACTGCTCAATCAAATTAAGCTTCAACTCTTTTAGTTGAATGCACG
>NW_022096275.1:0-13454 GCF_006542625.1 Nomascus leucogenys
GCTCCAAATGTCCATTTGCAGTTTCTACAGAAAGAGTGTTTCACCACTCCTCAATGAAAAGTAGGGTTCAACTCCGTTAGTTCATTGCACAGATCAGAAAGAAGTTGCACAGAATGCTTCTGTGTAGCTTTTATCTGAGGATATTCATTTTTCCACGACAGGATTCTTAGCACTCCGATGTCCACTTGCAGTTTCTACAGAAAGAGTGTTTCGAAACTCCTCAATGAAAAGGAAGGTTCAACTCTGTTAGTTGAATGCACAGATCAGAAAGTTGTTTCACATAATGCAACTGTGTAGTTATTATTTGAAGATATTCCTTTTTCCACTATAGGCCATGTAGTGCTCTAAATGTCCACTTGCAGTTTCTACAGAAAGAGTGTTTCAAAACTCCTCAATCAAAAGTAAGGTTCAACCCTGTTAGTTGAATGCACAGACCAGGAAGTTTCACAGAATGCGTCTGAGAAGTTTTTATTTGACGATATTCCTTTTTCCACGATACGCCCCGTAGCGCTCCAAATGTCCAATAGCAGTTTCTACAGAAAGAGTGTTTGAAAACTCTTCAATCAAAAGTAAGGTTCAACTCTGTTAGTTGAATGCACAGATCAGAAAGAAGTTCCACAGAAGGCTTCTGTGTAGTTTTTATTTGAAGACTTTCCTTTTTCTACCATAGGCCTCTTAGCGCTCCAAATTTCCACTTGCAGTTTCTACAGAAAGATTGTTTCAAAACTCTACTATCAAAAGGAAGGTTCAACTCTGTTAGTTTGAACAGATCAGAAATTTGTTTCACATAATGCAACTGTGTAGTTTTTATTTGAAGATATTCCTTTTTCCACGATAGGCCGCGTAGCACTCCAAATGCCCACTTGCAGTTTCTACAGAAAGAGTGTTTCAAAACTCCTCAATCAAAAGTAAGTTTCAACTCTGTTAGTTGAATGCACAGACCAGGAAGAAGTTTCACAGAATGCTTCTGTGTAGTTTTTATTTGAAGATATTGCTTTTTCCACAATAGGCCGCGTAGCGCTAACAAATGTCCACTTGCAGTTTCTACAGAAAAGGAGTTTCAAAAACTACTCAAATCAAAGTTAGTTCAACTCTTTTAGTACAATGCACAGATAGGAAACAAGTTTTCAGAGAATGCTTCTGTGTAGTTTTTTATTTCAAGATATTCCTTTTTCCACAATAGGACACATAGCACTCCATATTGTCCACTTACAGTTTCTACAGAAAGAGTTATTCAAAACTCCTCAAATCAAAAGTAAGGATTCTACTCTGTTAGTTGAATGCCCAGATCAGAAAGTAGTTTCACAGAATGCTTCTCTGTAGTTTTTATTTGAAAGATATTCCTTTTTCCAAGAAAGGCCGAATAGCCCTCCAAATGTCCACTAGCAGTTTCTACAGAAACAGTTGTTTCAAAACTCTTCAAAAAAATGTGAAGTTCAACTCTCGCGTTAGTTGAATGCACAGAACAGAAAGGTGTTTCACAGAATGCTTTCTGTAGTTTTCATTTGAAGATATTCCGTTTTCCACTATAGGCACGATAGCGCTCAAGAAATTTCCAATTGCAAGTTTCAACATTAGAGAGTTGTTTCAAACTCCTCAATCAAAGTAAGATTCAACTCTGTTAGTTGAATACATAGACAAAAAGAAGTTTCACAGAAGCCTTCTGTGTAGTTTTTATTTGAAGTAATTCATTTTTCATGTTAGGCTGCATAGCAGTCCAATGTCCCTTTCAGTTTCTGCAGAAAGAGAGTTTCAAAACTCCTCAATCAAAAGTAAGTTCAGTTCTGTCAGTTGAATGCAACAGATCAAAAAGAAGTTTCACAGAATGGTTCTGAGTAGTTTTTGTTTGAAGAATTCCTTCCTCCATGATAGGCCGCATAGCACTCCCAAATGTCCACTTGCAGTTTCTAACAGAAAAGAGTGCTTCAACACACCTCAATGAAAAGTAGGGTTCAACTCCTTAGTTTCATTGCAAGATCAGAAAGAGTTGCACAGAATGCTTCTGTGTAGCTTTTATCTGAGGATATTCATTTATTCCACGACAGGCCTCTAGCACTCCAAATGTTCCACTTGCAGTTTCTCTACAAGAAAGAGTGTTTTGAAACTCCTCATTGAAAGGAAGTTTCAACTCTGTTAGTTGAATGCACAGATCAGAAAGAAGTTTCTACAGAAGGCTTCTGTGTAGTTTTTATTTGAACGTATACCTTTTTCCATGATAGGCCGCGAAGACGTCTTTTAAATGTCACTTGCAGTTTCTACAGAATGAGTGTTTCAGAACTCCTCAATCAAAATTAAGGTTCAACTCTGTTAGTTGAATGCACAGATCAGCAAGAAATTACACTGAATGCTTCTGTGTAGTTCTTTTTATTGAATATATTTCCTTTTTCCACGATAGGCCGCATAGAGCTCCCAAAATTTCCACTTGAGTTTCTAAAGAAAGAGTGTTTTCAACACACTCCTCAATCAAAAGTAAGATTCAACTCTGTTAGTTGAATGCACAGATCAAAAAGAAGTTTCACAGAATGCTTCTGTGTAGTTTTTATTTGAAGATTATTCCTTTTTCTAAGATAGGCCTCTTAGCTCTCCAAATGGCCACTTGCAGTTTCTACAGAAAGAGTGTTTGAAAACACCTCAATCAAATGTAAGATTCAACTGTGTTAGTTGAATGCGATCGCCAAAGAAGTTTCACAGAATGCTTCTGTTTAGTTTTTATTTGAGATATTCTTTTACACGAGAGGCCGCATAGCACTCCAAGGTCGACTTGCAGTTTTACAGAAGAAGTGTTCAAAATCCTCAATCAAAGTAAGTTTCAACTCTGTTAGTTGAATGCACGATCAGAAGGAAGTTTCACAGAATGCTTCTGTGTAGTTTTTATTTGAAGATATTCCTTTTTCACATAGGCCGCAGACCGCTACAATGTTCACTTGCAGTTTCTATAGAAAGAGTGTTTCAATACTGCACAATGAAAGTAAGGTTCAACACTGTCAGTTGAATGCACAGATCAGAAGAATTTTCATCAAAATGCTTCTGTGTAGTTTTTATTTGAGGATATTCTTTTTTCCCAAACGATAGGGCCGCTCGTGCTCTCCAAGTGTCCATTGCAGTTTCTACAGAAAGAGTGTTTCAAAACTCCCAATCCAAAAGTAAGCTTCAACTCTGTTAGTGAATGGACAGAAGAGAAAAAGTCCTCCCAGAATGCTTCGGTGTAGTTTTTGATATTGAAGATATTCCTGTCTGCACTATGGGCCTCTTAGCGCTCCGAATGTCCACTTGCAGTTTCTACAGAAAGATTGTTTCAAAACCCTACAATCAAAGTAAGGTTCAACTCTGTTAGTTGAATGCACAGATAGGAAGAAGTTTCACAGAATGATTTCTGTGCAGTTTTATTTGAATATATTCCTTTTCCACTATTGGCTTCTTAGCGCTCCAAATGTCCGCTTGCAGTTTCTAGAGAAAAGAGTGTTTCAGAACTGCTCATCTAAAGTAAGGTTGAACTTCCATTAGGTGAATGCACAGATAGGAAAGAGAGTTTCACAGAATGCTTCTATGCATTTTTTATTTGAAGACATTCCTGTTTTCCACTGTATGCCTCTTAGCGCTCTGAATGTCCATTTTCAGTTTGTACAGGAGGAGTGTTTCAGAATGCTCAAAGAAAGTAAGGTTCAAATCTCGTAGTCGAAGGCACAGATCAGAAAGAAGTTTCACAGAATGCTTCATGTGGTTTTTATTTGAAGATATTCTTTTTTCATATGGCCTCTTTGCGCTCCAATGTCCACTTGCAGTTTCTACAGAAAGGTGTTTCAAAACTCCTCAATCAAAAGTAAGGTTCAACTCTGTTAGTTGAATGCACAGTTCTGAAAGAAGTTTCACAGAATGCTTCTGTGTAGTTTTTAATTGAAGATATTTCTTTTTCCATGACAGGCTTTTAGCGTTCAAAGTGTCCACATGCAGTTTCTATAGAAAGAGTGGTTCAAAACTCCTCTCAATCAACAAGTAAGGTTCGACTCCATTAGTTGAATGAACGAACAGAAAGAGGTTTCACAGAATGATTCTGTGTAGTTTTTATTTGAAAATATTCCTTTTTCCACGATAAGCCACATAACGCTCCAAATGTCCACTTGCAAGTTCTACAGAAAGAGTGTTTCAAACTCTTCAATCAAAGTAAGGTTGACTCCATTAGCTGAATGCACAGATCAAAAGAAGTTTCACAGAATGCTTCTGTGTAGTTTTAATTTGAAGATATTTGTTTTTCCATGATAGGCTGCGTAGCGCTCCAAATGTCCACTTGCAGTTTCTACAGAAAAGTGTTTCAACACTCCTCAATGAAAGTAGGGTTCAATTCCGTTAGTTCATTGCACAGATCAGAAAGAAGTTGCACAGAATGCTTCTGTGTGCTTTTATCTGAGGATATTCATTTTTCCACGACAGGCCTCTTAGCACTTCCAAAATGTCACTTGCAGTATCTACGAAGAGTCTTTCGAAACTCCTCAATGAAAAGGAAGGTTCAATCTGTTAGTTGAATGCAGAGATCAGAAAAGTTGGTTCACATAATGCAACTGTGTAGTTATTATATGAAGGATATTCTTTTTCCACTATAGGCCACGTAGTGCTCCAAATGTCCACTTGCAGTTTCTACAGAAAGAGTGTTTCCAAACTCCTCAATCCAAAAGTAAGGTTCAAGGCTGTTAGTTGAATGCACAGATCAGAAAGAAGTTTCACAGAATGCTTCTGTGTAGTTTTTATATTTGAACGTATAACTTTTCCATGATAGGCTGCGAAGCGCTTTAAATGTCACTGCAGTTTCTACAGGATGAGTGTTTCAGAACTCCTCAATCAAAATTAAGGTCAACTCTGTTAGTTGAATGCGCAGATCAGAAAGAAATTTCACTGAATGCTTCCGTGCAGTTTTTATTTAATATATTCCTTTTTTCACGATAGGCCGCATAGAGCTCCAAATTTCCACTTGCAGTTTCTACAGAAAGAGTGTTTCAAAACTCCTCAATCAAAAGTAAGGTTCAACACTGTTAGTTGAATGCACAGATCAAAAGAAGTTTCACAGAATGCTTCTGAGAAGTTTTTTATTTGAATATATTCCTTTTTCCACGATAAGCCCGTAGCCTCCAAATGTCCAATAGCAGTTTCTACAGAAGAGTGTTTGAAAACTCTTCAATCAAAAGAAAGTTTCAACTCTGTTAGTTCATGCACAGACCAGAAAGAAGTTCCACAGAAGGCTTATGTGTAGTTTTTATTTGAAGATATTCCTTTTTCCACGATAGGCCTCTAGCACTCCAAATATCCACTAGCATTTCCTACAGAAAGAGTGTTTCAAAACTGCTCAATGCAAAGAAAGGTTCAACTCTGTTACTTGAATGCATAGATCAGAAGAAGTTTCACAGAATATTTCTTTGTAGATTTTATTTCAAGATATTCCTTTTTCCATGATAGGTCTTAGCGCTCCAAATGTCCACTTGCAGTTTCTACAGAAAGAGTGTTTCAAAATTCCTCAATCAAAAGTAAAGTTCAACTCTGTTGTTGAATGCACAGATGAGAATGAAGTTTCACAGAATGCTTCTGTGTAGTTTTTATTTGAAGATATTCCTTTTTCCATGATAGGCCTCTAACGCTCCAAATATCCACTTCAGTTTTCTACAGAAGAGTGTTTCAAACTCTCAATTGAAGGTAAGGTTCAAACTCTGTTAGTTGAATGCACAGATCAGAAAAAAGTTTCACAGAATGCTTCTGTGTAGTTTTTCTTTGAAGATATTCCTTTTTTCCATGATAGGCCACGTAGCACTCCAAATGTGTTACTTGCAGTATATACAGAAAGAGTATTTCAAAACTAAGCAATCAAAAGTAAGGTTCAACTCCATTAGTTGAATGCCACAGATGAGAAAGAAGTTTCACAGAATGTTTCTCTGTAGTTTTTATTTGAAGATATTACTTTTTCCACAATAGGCTGCAGAGCGCTCCATATGTCCACTTGCACTACCTACAGAAAGAGTGTTTGAAAACACCTCAATCAAAAGTTAGGTTCACCTCTATTAGTTGAATGCACACATCAGAAAAAATTTCCAGTATGTTTCTGTGTAGTTTTTATTTGAAGATATTCCTTTTTGCACTATGGGCCTCTTACGCTCCAAATGTCCACTTGCAGTTTCTACAGAAAGAGTGTTACAAAACTCCTGAATCTAAAGTAAGATTCAACCTTATTAGTTGAATGCACAGATCAGAAGACGTTTCACAGAATGCTTCTGTTTAGTTTTTATTTGAAGATATTCCTGTTTCCCTGATAGGCCGCTAGCACTCCAGATGTCCACTGCAGTTTCTACAGAAAGAGTGTTTCAAAACTCCTCAATCAAAAGTAAGGTTCAACTCTGTTAGTTGAATGCACAGATCAGAACGAAATTTCACAGAATATTTCTGTGTAGTTTTTATTTCAAGATATTCTTATTCCACGATAGGCTGCATAAGCTCCAAATGTCCACTTGCAGTTTCTATAGAAAGAGTGCTTCAAAGTTCCCTCAATAAAAGTAAGGTTCTACTGAGTTGTTGAATGCACAGATCAGGAAGAAGTTTCACAGAATGCTTCTGTGTAGTAATTATTTGAAGATATTCCTTTTTCACGATAGAGCCCTTAGCGCTCGAAACGATCCAATAGCAGTTTTCACAGAAAGAGTGTTTCAAAACTCCTTCAATCTAAAGTAAGATTCGACTCTGTTAGCTGAATGCACAGATCAGAAGGAAGGTTCACAGAATGCTTCTGTTTAGTTTTTATTTGAAGATATCCCTTTTTCCACGAAAGGCCGCATGTCACTTCAAATATCCACTTACAGTTTCTACACAAGTGTGTTTCAAATCTCCTCAATGAAAAGGAAGGTACACTCTGTTACTTGAATGCACAGATCAGAAGAAGTTTCACAAAATGCTTCTCTGTAGTTTTTATGTAGATATTCCCTTTTCCTTGATTGGCGCGTAGGCTAAAAATGTCCACTTGCATTTTCTATAGAAAGAGTGTTTCAAACCCCTCAATCAAAAGTAAGGTTAATCTCTCTTAGGTGAATGCACAGATCAGAAAGAAGTTGCACAGAATGCGTACTGTGTAGTTTTTTATTTGAAGACATTCTTTTTCCACTATATTGCCTCTTAGCACTCCAATGTCCACCTGCAGTTCTACAGGAGGAGTGTTTCAGAACTGCTCAATCAAAAGAAGCATCACTCCGTTAGTTGAAAGCACAGAACAGAAAGAAGTTTCACACAATGTTTCTGTGTAGTTTTTATTTGAAGATATTCCTTTTTGCACTATAGCCTCTTAGCGCTCTGAATGTCCACTTGCAGTTTCTACAGAAAGAATGTTTCAGAACTCCATAGTCAAAAGTAGGTTCACTCTGTTATGTTCAATGCACAGACCAGAAAGAAGTAGCACAGAATGCTTCTGTGTAGTTTTTATTTGAGGATATTCGTTTTTTTCCCACTATAGGCCCCTTAGGGCACCGAATGTCCACTTGCTGTTTCCACAGAAAGAGTGTTTCAGAACTCCTCAATCAAAAGTAAGGTTCAACTCTGTTAGTTGAATGCACAGATCAGAAAGAAGTTTCACAGAATGCTTCTGTGTAGTTTTCATTTGAAGACATTCCTTTTTACACTGTACGCCCCTCAGCGCTCCGAATATCCACTTGCTTTTTCTACAGAAGAGTGTTTCAGAACTCCTCAATCAGAAGTAAGGTTCATCTCTGTTAGTTGAATGCACAGATCAGAAAGAAGATTCACAGAACGCTTCTGTGTAGTTTTTATTTGAAGATATCCTTTTTCCACTGTAGGCCCATTAGCGCTACGAATATCCACTTGCGATTTCTACAGAAAGACTATTTCAGAACTCCTCAAAGAAAAGTAAGGTTCAACTCTGCTAGTTGAATGCACAGATCGGAAAGAAGTTTCACAAATGCTTCTGTGTAGTATTTACTTGAAGATATTCCTTTTTCCACTATAGGCCCCTTAGCGCTCCGAATGTCCACTTGTGGTTTCTACTGTAAAACTGTTTCAGAACTCCTCAATCAAAACTAAGGTTGAACTCTGTTAGTTGAATGCACAGAACAGAAAATAGCTTTACAGAATGCTTCTGTGTAGTTTTTCTTTGAAGATATTCCTTTTTCCACTATGTGACTCTTAGTGCTCCGAATGTCCTCTTGCGGTTTCTATATAAAGAGGCTTTCAGAACTCGTCAGTCAAAGTAAGCTTCCACTCTCTTAATTGAATGCTCAAATCAGAAAGAAGTTTCACACAATGCTTCTGTGTGGTTTTAATTTGAAAATATTCCTTTTTCCACTATAGGCCCCTTAGCGCTCCGAATGTCCACTTGCGGTTTCTACAGAGTGTTTCAGAACTCCTCAATCAAAAGTAAGATTCAGCTCTGTTAGCTGAATACACGGATAAGAAAGAAGTTAAACAGAATGCTTCTGTGTAGTTTTTACTTGAAGATATTCCTTTTTCCACTATAGGCCCCATAGCGCTTAGAATGTCCCCCTGCGGTTTCTACAGAAAGATTGGTTCAGATCTCCTCTATCAAAAGTAAGTTTCAACTCTGTTAGTTGAATGCACAGATCAGAAAGAAGTTTCACAGAATGCTTCTGTATTATTATTTGAAGATATTCTTTTTTCTAGTTTAGGCCCCTTAGCGCTCCGAATGTCCACTTGCGGTTTCTACAGAAAGAGTGTTTCAGAATGCCTCCATGAAAAGTAAGGTTCAACACTGTGTGTTGAATGCACAGATCAGAAAGAAGTTCCACAGAATGCTTCTCTGTAGTTTTTTTTGAAGATATTCCTTTTTCCACTGCACGGCCCATAACGCTCTGAAAGTCCCCTTGCGGTTTCTACTGAAAGAGTGTTTCAGAACTCCTCAATCGAAAGTAATGTTCAACTCTGTGAGTTCAGTGTACAGATCAAAAAGGAGTTTCACAGAATGCTTCTGTGTAGTTTTAATTCGAAGCTATTCCTTTTTCCACTATAGGCCCTTAGCACTCCAAATGTCCGTTTGCGGTTTCTACAGAAAGAGTGTTTCAAATCCTCGATCAAAAGTCAGGTTCATATTTGTGAGTTGAATGCACGGATCAGGAAGGAGTTTCATAGAATGCTTCTGTGTTGTTTTAATTTGAATACATTACTATTTCCACTAAAGGCCCCTGAGTGCTCGGAATGACAGCTGTCAGTTTCTGCAGAAAGAGTATATCAGAACTGCTCAATCAAAAGTAAGGTTGAAGTCTGTTATATGAATGCTCAGATCAGAAAAAAATTTCACACAGTGCTTCTGTGTAGTTTTAATTTGAAGATATTACTTTTTCCACTATACGCCCCATAGTGCTAAGAATGTCCGCTTGCAGTTTCTACAGAAAGAGTGTTTCAGAACTGCTCAATCAAAAGTACGGATAAACAAATTTAGTTGTATGCACAGATGAGAAAGTAGTTTCACAGAGTGATTCTCTGTAGTTTTTCTTTGAAGCTGTTCTTTTATTCCACTATAGGCCCTTCAGCGCTATCAATGTCCACTTGCAGTTTCTACAGAAAGAGTGTTTCAGAACTGCTCAATCAAAAGTACGGATCAACACATTTGGTTGTATGTAGACATCACAAAGGAGTTTCACAGAATGCTTCTCTGTAGATTTTATTTGAAGCTATTCATTTATTCCACTATAGGCCCCATAGCTCTCTGAAAGTCCACTTGCAGTTTCTACAGAAAGAGTGTTTCAGAACTCCTGAATCAAAAGTAAGTTTCAACTCTGTTAGCTGAATGCACAGATCACAAAGATGTTTCACAGAATGCTTCTGTGTGGTTTTTATTTGAAGATATTCCTTTTTCCACTAAAGGCCTCTTAGCGCTACGAATGTCCGCTTGCAGTTTCTACTAAAAGAGAGTTTCAGAACTGCTCAATCAAAATTCGGTTCAACAATTTTACTTGTATGCACAGATCACAAAGGAGTTTCACAGAATGCTTCCGTGTAGTTTTTAATTGAAGATATTCCTTTTACCACTATAGGCCCCTTAGCGCTCGGAAAGTCCACTTGCAGCTTCTACACTAAGAGTTTTTCAGAACTGCTCAGTGAAATGAAAGGTTCAACTCTGTTAGATGAGTACATAGATCAGGAAGAAGTTTCACAGAATGCTTAACTGTATTGTTTATTTGAAGGTATTCGTTTTTCCACTATTGGGCCCTTTGCGCTCCGAATGTCCACTTGCAGTTTCAACAGAAAGTGTGTTTCAGAACTGCTCAGTCAAAACTAAGGTTCAACTCTGTTAGTTGAATGCACAGATCAGAAAGAAGTTTCACAGAATGCTTCTGTGTAGTTTTTGTTTGAAGATATCCCTTTTTCCACTATAGGCCCTTTAGCGCTCGGAATGTCAACTTGCAGTTTATACAGAAAGAGTGTTTCAGAACTGCTCAATCAACAGTAAGGTTCAACTCTGTTAGTTCAATGCCCACATCAGAAAGATGTTACACAGAATGCTTCTGTGTAGTTTTTATTTGAAGATATTCCTTTTTCCACCTTAGGCCTCTTAGCGTTCTGAATGTCCACGTGCAGTTTCCACAGAAAGATTGTTACAGAACTCCTCAATCAAAGGTAAGGTTCAACTCAGTTACTTGAAGGCACACATCAGAAAGACGTTTCACAGAATGCTTCTGTACAGTTTTTATAGGAAGTTATCCCTTTTTCCACTATTGGCCCTTTAGCACTCCGAATGTCCGCTTGCGGTTTTTACAGAAAGATTGTTTCAGCACAGCTCAATCAAAAGTAAGATACAACTCGGTTCGTTGAATGCACAGATCAGAAAGAAGTTTCACAGAATGCTTCTGTGTATTTTTTATTTGAAGATATTCCTTTTTACACTATTGGTCCCTAAGCGCTCCGAATTTCCGCTTGCAGTTTCTAAAGAAAGAGTGTTTCAGAACTGCTCAATCAAAAATAAGCTTCTACTCTCTTTCTTCAATGCACAGATCAGAAAGAAGTTTCAAAGGATTGTTCTGTGTAGTTTTTGTTTGAATATAATCCTTTTTCCACTATACAAACCTTAACGCTCCGAATGTCCACTTGCAGTTTCTACAGAAAGAGTCTTTCAGAACTGCTCAATCAAAAGTAAGGTTCAACTCTGTTAATTCAATGCACAGATCAGAAAGAAGTTTCACAGAACGCTTCTGTGTGGTTTATATTTGAAGATATTCCTTTTTCCACTAAAGGCCTTTTAGGGCTCCGAATGTCCACTTGCAGTTTCTACAGAAAGAGTGTTTCAGAAGTGCTCAATCAAAACTAAGGTTCAACTCTGTTAATGGAATGTACAGATCAGTAAGAAGTTTCACAAAATGCTTCTGTGTAGTTTTTATTTGAAGATATACCTTTTTCCACTATAGGCCCCTTAGCGCTCCGAATGTCCACTTGCAGTTTCTACAGAAAGTGTGTTTCCTAACTGCTCAATCAAAAGTAAGTTTCTACCCTGTTATTTGAATGCACGGATCAGAAAGAGGTTTCACAGAATGCTTCTGCGTAGTTTTTATTTGAAGATATTCCTTTTTCCACAGTAGGCCCCTTAGCGATCAAAACGTCCACTTGCAGTTTCTACAGAAAGAGTGTTTAAGAACTGCTCAATCAACAGTAAGTTTCAACTCTGTTAGTTCAACGCCCACATCAGAAAGATGTTACACAGAATGCTTCTGTGTAATTTTTATTTGAAGATATTCTATTTTACACCTTAGGCCACTTAGCGCTCTGAATGTCCACTTGCAGTTTCCACAGAAAGATTGTTACAGAACTCCTCAATCAAAGGTAAGGTTTAACTCTGTTACTTGAAGGCACACATCAGAAAGAAGTTTCACAGAATGCTTCTGTAGAGTTTTTATATGAAGATATAACTTTTTCCACTGTAGACCCCTCAGCGCTGCAAATGTCCACTTGCAGTTTCTGCAGAAAGAGTGTTTCATAACTGTCCAATCAAAAGTACGGTTCAACTCTTTCAGTTGAATGCACATGTCAGAAAGGAGTTTCACAGAATGGTTCTGTGTAGTTTTCATTTGAAGATATTCCTTTTTTCAATATACGCACCTTATCGCTCCGAATATCTACTTGCAGTTTCTACAGAAAGAGTCTTTTAGAACTGCCAAATCTAAAGTACGGTTCAACTCTTTCAGCTGAATGCACATGTCAGAAAGAAGTTTCACAGAATGGTTCCGTGTAGTTTATATTTGAAGACATTCCTTTTTCCACTATAGGCCCCTTAGCGCTATGAATGTCCACTGGCAGTTACCACAGAATGAGTGTTTCAGAAATGCTCAATCAAAAGTATGGTTCAACACTGTTAGTTGAATGCACAGATCAGAAAGAAGTTTCACAGAATGCTTCTGTGTAGTTTTTATTTGAAGCTATTCCTTTTTCCACTATAGGCCGCTTAGAGCTCCGAATGTCCACTTGCAGTTTCCACAGAAAGAGTGTTTCAGAACTGCTCAATCAAAAGTAATTTTCATCTCTATTAGTTGAATGCACAGATCAGAAAGAAGTTTCACAGAATGGTTCTGTGTTGTTTTCATTTGAAGATATTCCTTTTTCCACTATATGTCCCTTAGCGCTATTAATGTCCACATGCAGTTTCTACAGAAAGAGTCTTTCAGAACTGCTCAATGTAAAGTAAGGGCCAATTCTGTTCGTTGAATGCACAGATCATAAAGAAGTTTCACAGAATGCTTCTGTGTAGTTTTTATTTGAATATATTACTTTTTCCACAATAGGCCCTTTAATGCTCCTAATATCCTCTTGCAGTTTCTACAGAAAGAGTGTTTCAGAACTGCTCAATCAAAAGTGAGGTTCAACTCTGTTAGTTGAATGCACAGAAGAGCAAGAAGTTTCACAGAATGCTTCTGTGTAGTTTTTATTTGAAGATAATTTTCCACTGTAGGCTCCTTTGCGCTCCGAATGTCTGCTTCGGGTTTCTACAGCAAGACATTTTCAGAACTGTTAAATCAAAACTAGTGTTCACATCTGTTATTTGAATGCTCAGATCAGAAAGAAGTCTCACAGAATGCTTCTGTGTAGTTTCTACTTATAGATATTCCTAAATCCACTATAGGCCCTTAGGGCTCTGAATGTCCTCTTGCAGTTTCTACAGAAAGAATGATTCAGAACTGCGCAATGAAAAGTAAGGTTCAGCTCTGTTAGTTGAATGCACAGAACAGAAAGAAGATTCAAAGAATGCTTCTGGGTAGTTTTTATTTGAAGTTATTCCTTTTTCCAAAATAGGCCCCTTAGCGCTCAAAATGTCCACTTGCAGCTTCTACAGAAAGAGCGTTTCAGAACTGCTCAATCAAAAGTAAGTTTCAACTCTGTTAGTTGAATGCACAGAACACAAAGAAATTTCACGGAATGGTTCTGTTTAGTTTTTATTTGAAGATATTCTTTTTTCCACTATAGGCCTCAGAGCG
>NW_022096276.1:0-37171 GCF_006542625.1 Nomascus leucogenys
TGGTTTCTACCCTTATGTTTACCTTCTCACAGTTTCCCATCTTGGGAAGCTAAAAACCTTCTTCCTTTGCCCTGTCACTTCCCTAAAATGTATTGTCCTTTGTTGGAGATGCTACATATGCCAAAATTCTAAGCTACTGCCTTGATTTATCTTTCATCAGGGTTTCTTCCATGTGATGTTCACTGCATGACTTAATAAACTAGCTTGTTTTACCTCTTGTTAATCTATTTTTTGTTACAAGGATATGTCACAACTGTAAACTTATGAGAGTTGAGTAGAAATTATATTTCATCCTCAACACTACCATGTGTTAAAATTTGCATAGAACGAAGTACATACAAACATACAAAAAGAGAGCATATGGGTGCACATAAAAATTGATGAAATCTGAATAAGGTTAATAGATTTTTTTCAATTTCCTGGTTGATATTGTACTATAGTTATATATTACCATTGAATTATATCAGATTAAAACTACATGGAATCTCTCTGAATTCTTTCTTATAACTGCATATGAACTACAATTATCTTAAAATATAAAATTTTTAACAAATGTAATTCTGTGGTTCAATGAAATATATTTCGTCACAATGACATCACATAGAAAACCAAAATGGGTGTTTAATGAAGGTTGTAATGACCAGTTTATATTTTAATGACTTCGGAGTTATGAATTTGAACCAATAGTTGGAAGTTGCAAGGAGCAAAAGATTTTGGTTTAATACAAATAAGACTTTTGAGTTTGGAATGTAGGAAAGTAAAATCAGAAGATATGTTAAAATTTGTTGTGGTGTTAAAGAAATTCCAATACTGGAGTTAGCAGATAAAAAGCCATAGTTATGATTTTAACTTTCAAGTTTATAAGAAAATCAAGGGCCTAAGAAAAACATCCCCAAGACTTTTGAATGTATTTCAAATATCCTTAAAAATAAATGTCATAATTTCCCTGTAGGGACAGTAAGCCCATCTCATTTTATCATTTTTTTTTCCAAATTATGTTTTATTGCTTCCAAACGGTAAGAATTTAAGGGTAAGAGTTTTCTCAAGAGGGACTGGAGAGGGAAGAGAATGTCTCTTTCTTTCTTGTTACATCTGATGAAATCTCACATGTAAGAAGAGTAAGTCCTAGTGGTAATCGTGAGTCACTTTTGCTTGCCTGCTCTATCATTCTCCAGGTGAACCATCTAAAGCTTTGTCAAAAAAAAATACAGATAATTTCCCCCATGGGCTCCTAAACAACAGGGTCCCTGAAAATGGACCAAGGAGAAATGAAATAATGACACTGCTCGTACAGTGTGTCCAGAGAGCTGTAGCATTTATAATGGAAAACATACACCATCCAACACACTTGACTCTCCTAGGAATTGCAACGAATCACAGCTGCAACTCATTTTGTATTGGGAAAAAGACAAATTCAATGACGTCTGTGTTCCTAGTATACCATTATTTCGAAAATAGAGAAAAAATGCACTATCATCCAGGGTAGCTAACTTTTTACAAAAATTATTAAAATATGGTAGGGGATACCTGGAGAGACAGACTGGGGCTCTTTGGGGCTAAAAGCAATTGTCTCAATTGTTACTCAAAGACTGGTCCTGAGAAATTAGATGCACTTAGAAAATGAAAAAGAAACTGCAAAGAAGATCCAAAATTATCTACCTGTTCTTTGATACAGAGCATAGTATTTTACCATATTTCCGCTTAGATTTGAACATCTCAAAGACTTAATGCCAAGGGAATTGTTAAGGAGAGATAACAAGAGTTAAGCTAAGAAGCAAAGGATGGAAAAGGCAAAAATGAGTGAAAGTACAATTAAGTGGTATCTTTGGAATTCTTAGAACATGTCACCTTTTTGACACTCAGTCAGTTAGCTACAGATTCAATGAAGATACAACCACACATTAAAGTACAATGGTCTTATTAAAAATGACAATCTCTCTACAAAGAAAATTCCAGTTAATAATATATTTGACTAGATTTATAACTGTCTTTTTATTTATATTGCAACTGCAAGTTTTCTTCTTTGTAACCATTTTTGTTTTGCTTTTTAAGTTGGTGCCTAGGATTACATTTGTGCTTGAAATTAATATACAAAATAAAATTATATTGTGCATGCTATTTGATAGGTAGTGAGTTCGATTATAACCTTTTTCCAAGATTGACAAAGAAATTCTTCTAGGAAAAATTTTTACCTCAGCCAAGCGCAGTGGCTTACGCCGTAAGCCCAGCACTTTGGGAGGTCGAGGCAGGCGGATCACCTGAGGTCAGGGTTCGAGACCAGCCTGGCCAACATGGTGAAACCCCGCCTTTACTAAAAATACAAAAATTAGCTGGGCATTGTGGCACGCACCTGTAATCCCAGCTACTCTGGAGGCTGAGGCAGGAGAATCACTTGAACCTGGAAGGTGGAGGTTGCAGTGAGCCAAGATTGTGCCATTGCACTGTAGCCTGGGTGACAGACAAGACTCTGCCTCAAAAAAAGAAAAAAAAACCAGTAATATGATGACAGGGAGTACCAAAGACTTGACTGATGGGTAGACTGACAGATGGATAGATATATACTATATAGAGACAGAAATACATTTTCCCATTTTGTTAATAAAATAATTTATTATAGAGAATTTAGAAAACAGAAAAAATAGGAGGAAGCAAAGCAAATCATGCACAGTTCCACCAGCCACCTACAACCATAGTTCACAGTCGGGCATGTGTCCTTTGTGAGGAGTGGGAGGAGAAGGATAGGAAAAAAATATGACTTAACAATCCCAATATCAAATGAAAGAGACTTTAGCATTTTGTTGTAATTCCTCACGGCTTTTTTCCCTTTTGCTTCTTATACGAGGTTGTGATCACACAAAATATACTGATCTGGAAGCAGAATTAATGTTCTGAAAATCCATAAAGTGAAAGAACCAAGCATTTACATTGCCTTTCCTACATAAACTGTATTTTAAGAGAAATAGCTGATGAAGGAAAGTTCTTTTTTTTTTTTTTTTTTGAGACTGAGTTTTGCTCTGTCACCCAGGCTGGAGTGCAATGGCGTGATCTCGGCTCACTGCAACCTCTGCCTCCCAGGTTCAAGTGACTCTCCTGCCTCTGCCTCAGCTTCCTGAGTAGCTGGGACTACAGGCATGTGCCACCACGCCCAGCTAATTTTTGTATTTTTAGTAGAGAGTTTCACTATGTTGGCCAGGCTGGTATCGAGCTCCTGACCTCAAGTGATCTGCCTGCCTCGGCCTCCCAAAGTGCTGGGATAATAGGCTTGAGCCACTGTGCCCGGCCAGGAAAGTTCTTTTTTATAAAAGTAGAGAAGATTGGTCCCCATGGAGTAGCTGTCTTAGCTGGGCATGGAAGTTCCGTCCACTGCTCCCACTCGCTCTCTGTGGTCTTTCTTGTTCCCTGATCCGCAGGCAGGATGGCCTGCATGCAGGTGGACTACTCAGACAAGTACTTTGAGGAGCACTATAAGTACTGGCACACCACACTACCCAAACAAACTTTGTTAAAGTTTGTATGTTGCATTTAAAAAAAAAAGGTAGAAATGCAAGCCATAGACTGTAGACTGAAAGAAATTATTTGTAAAACATATGTTTGATAAAGGACTAGTATTTAAAATATATAAAGAGCTCTTACAACACAATAATAAGACAATTTAAAATGGGCACAGATTTGAACAGACGCTTCACTAAAGAAGACGTATATCTTATATCCATAGCAAATAAATACATAAAAATGCTCAACATCATTACTCATTAGGGAAATAAAATTTAAAATCACAACGAAATACCTCTACACATCCATGAGAATGACTAAAATTTATTTTTGTTTTTTGTTTGTTTGTTTTTGTTTTTTTGAGATGGACTCTCACTCTGTCACCCAGGCTGGAATGCAGTGGCCTGATCTTGGCTCACTGTAACCTCTGCTTCCCGGGCTCAAGCAATTCTCCTACCTTATTTATTTATTTATTTATTTATTTTTTGTATTTTTAGTAGAGATGGAGTTTTACCACGTTGGCCAGGCTGGTCTTGAACTCCTGACCTCAAGTGATCCTCCCACCTCTTCATCCTCCCACAGTGCTGGGATTACAGGCATGTGCCACCACGCCTGGCCAGAATGACTAAAACTTAAAAGATGAAAAATAATGAATGCTAGCAAGGATGGGAAGCGATAAGAACTTTCATATTGCTGTTCAGAATGCAAAATAGTACAGCCACTTTATGAAGTAAATTGTCATTTTCTTGTGGAGTAAAACATATGTTTACCAAATGACCCAGCAGTTCCTCTTCTAGGTATTTACCCAAGAGAAATGAAAACACGTGTCACAGGGAGATTTTTATGCAAATGATTGTAGCACTTTATTCCTAATAGTTCAAACTGAAAATAACCCAAATGTCAATCATTGGATGAATAAAAAATAAATTGTAATATAGCCATACAACAAAATACTACTCAGCAATAAAAATGAATAAAACTACTGATACATAGAACATGGGTGAATGTCAAAAGCATTATGCAGTGAAAGAACCAGCCACAAAAGGCTACACCTATGAAGATGTGTATATGAAAATTCTACAAGAGGAAAACCATAGTGACATAAGGCAAGATCAGTGGTTGTTAGGACCAAAAATGAGGGGAAGGGGATGTTGACTGCAAAGAGATATGAGGAGAATATTTTGAATGCTAGAGCTAGACTATAACTGGGTCATGGTGCTGTACGTGTATATATATTTGTGATGATACCACATATACTATTGCTTATATACACATGGATGTTCATATACTGATATATTGCCAAAACTCATTGAATGGTACACTTGAAAAGGGGTGAAATTTATTTATGTATATACACTTTAATAAAGCCGATCTGACAAGTTGCTCTGAGAAGTCATAATAAATGGGGGAAAATGGGATAGCAGAGCAAAAACATTTAACTGCTTTCAGTATTCATATTTAAGTTAGTGGTAAAGTTCCTATTGCTATTCTAAAATGGTTTGGTGGTAAGGTGGGTCAAACCAGGAGTAACTGTGGATTATTCTTATCCTAACTTCCCCTGTTTCCTTGAAAACCCACACAGGATTTATCAGTACAGAAGATATAGATGCAACAGAGAAGAGATTAGTAAACCTCAAGTCCTAATTTGATAGATATATCGCGATGAACAGATAAAGTACTTTTATTGTCAACTAAATTGCTATGGAAACAATAACCCGGTTTTGAAAGAACACCCCAACACCCAATCTCTCATCCTGAAATTCCATTTCCCATTAATAGAAGCCAGGTTCTGGAGAAATGTTGGTACTAGGCCTGGGTGGAAAGTATGAATAAACCTGGAGCATCTTGTCACACCTGACAGTGAAGAAGCTATCAAAGACTTCTGGGTCATGTCAACTGTATCAGAAACCAGTTTAAAGAGGCTCCCGCTGGCCTAGGAACGGAGAAAGTGGGCCTCAAAATGATAAGAATTACATTGGATTAAAAGCACACAGATATATTTAAATGCATGTTTATAATGATGTTAAATTTAAAAAAATGTTCACATGAAGATGACAGGGATCTGATTTATTGCATTGAAAATGGTAAATAAAAGAGAAAAATAAGCATTTTTTCTTGCCTTTCTGATATGAACTCATTTGGCAACCAAAAAGCAGATGAGAAAAGTCTCTTTACAAAATTGTTCCAGCTAATAAATGAAAACAACAATGATAGGACTAGAATATCACCCATTCATCTACTCAAAAAATTCATTGGTTTGAGGTATTTGGCATCGACAGCAGCTAACATCAAAATAAACAAAGCAAAAATGAGACATTTTCTGTCTCCTGATGAAAGAACACACCCCCCATTCTTTTATAGTTTTGCCAGAGGGTTCAAATTCAAGTCTGCTCAAATCTCTGGAACCAACTGTCAAGTGTTAGGAAAACACGGAGAGAAGAACAGGCTGAGCTGCACCATGGGCATGCAATCAGCAATGCCAGACCATGGGAAACTCTGGGAAACATACCAGACAGCCCAGGTTCTTTCACAGATTACATTACAAGGAGAAGAAAGTAATGGAAAGGAAGCCTGGAGATTAAAAAAAGACTTAGTGACATTTCAGGTTTAAAAAAACTGGGAAGACTAAACTTTGGTGTCTTGTTAATGAAATTGTAAAGAAACGCAAGGAAATAATTACTACAAAAATCAGGCTAGTGATTATGTTAAGAGTGCATTATAGCTGCTGAACCTTTTCTCTCCAAATTCATATGATGAAGTTCTCACCCTAAGTAGCTCAGGATGCATTTGGAGATAGGGTTTTTAAAGAGGTCATTAAGGTTAAATGAAGTAGTACTGACCACCTCATGGGATGTGGGATGACCACCTCAGGACACAGCCAGAAGAGAGTCATCTACAAATCAAGGAGAAAGCTTCAGGAGAAACCAAACCTGCTGATTTCTTGTCAGGGTCTTGTGGCCTCCAGAACTGTAAGAAAGACATTTCTGTTGTTTAAGCCTCCCAGTCCATGGTATTTTGTTACGGCAGCCCTAGCAAATTAACTCAGAGGGAGATGGGAGTTCTGATTGGATGGACACATATAGGGCACATTGGGGTGGCTAAAAATGTTTGGTTTCTTGTTGTAGGTGGTGGTTACAAGGGTGTTTGCCTTATAATAATTCCTAATCTGTACATTGCTTTGCGTGGTTTTCTGTGTCAGTGTTTTATTTTACAATAAAAGGGCTGAAAACAAGAATGGAAAACAACCATTAGTTGGAAACGAAGATTATCCAGGCCACAGAGATGTGTGACTTGGATTAGTGTGGTGGTAGAGGGTTTGCAGTGGGTAGATTCCTGACATGTTTTCTAGATAGGAGGATGTGAAAGAGGGAGGGAACAAAGTAGCTGCCATTGGGGATGGGAGCGGGGAGTGGGTGAGGGTTTAGAGGAAACCAGATTGCTAGTAAGTTGAAAACTGTTAAAGCCAGGTGATGGGGATATGGGAGCTTATTATACTATCCTATTTTTATATGTGCTGAAAATTTTTCATGTTAAAAAAAATAAAGTGAGGAAAACTGACAGTGAGAGACTGAAATAAAGTTGCTCTATCATTATTTTCCATGAGTTGTGCCTATTTACTATTCAGTTGTCACTTATAATCTTAGCCCATTTTTTCCCATGTGCTTTTCCGCTCTTGTTTCACTGAGTTCCATTGCATCCCGTTGAGGATGCTCAGTGGGTCTCTACAATGTCCCAATGTTCGTCTGATTCCGGTAGTAAAACATTTTCAAAGATCCTCTGAGTCTTTAGGATAATATTACATTTTTATTCTTTGACAACATCCTTTGCCTAGGCTTTATGTGGCTTTCTTTTCCCCTCTAAGGTTTCATTGTCAAGTAAGGGGACACCTATCCAGACCTGTGCTTTCCGATAGAATGGGATGGGAAGATGGTCATTGGTGACATTCTCTGTCCATCTGGATTCTGAACCTCCTTTTCAGAGCTACAGCTCAAAGGCATTTATATAAATGATTTCTAGGCCAATACCTGGTGTCTGTTATTTTGGCGTTTTTTTTTTTTTTAGAGTGGCCAAATATATATCCCAGTGAATACACTTGGGTAATTACATGCCTTTTCATTCTTATCTTAGCATCTTAGGCTCCATAATCACTAACAATATGTGCATTCTTTCTTGATGCATACATGGAGACCCCAGAGAAGGAACTCTCTCTTTTTCATGCCGGGGTGGTTGCATATATTTGTGAAACTGAGCAATGAGAAGAGGAATGAAGCTGGGAGCCACTTTCAGCCAGTTTGTTAGGGGCTGCCCCATTTCATCACTTAGCTGTAAGGTTCTTAGGCTGGTACTGCATGTGGCTCATAAAATGTATTCAAGTTTAGCTAGCCCAGAGGATACCACACCTCCAGCATCCCCCACCCATGTACCAATCATCCATCATCAGACACTTTAAAACTTGCTTGTAGACATTCTATTTCCTGAGTGCTGCTTTGCCAGGATCCTGGAGCATGAGCATCTACCCAGTCTGTTAGAAACAGTTAGACTGGTCCTAAGACTCTGACAATAGCCTAATAAAAACTTCAATTCCACTGTAATGAGATACCACTTTATGCCTATGAGGATGGCTATAATAATAATAATTTTTTAAAAAACAAAGTAACAAGTGTTGGTGGGCATGTACAATTGGAACCCTTGACATTGCCGGTAGAAATACTGCTGTGGTACAGCTATGGCAGAAAACAATTTGGTGATTGCTCAAAAGTTAAACACAGAATTACCATATGCCTCAGCAAGTCCACTCCTGGTTATATATACAAAAAAATTGAAATCGGGGACTTGAACACATATTTATATACCAGTGTTCATAGCAGCATCATTCACAACAGCCAAAAAGTGGAAACAATCCAAATGTCTATCAATGGATGAAGCAATAAAATATGGTATATACATACCATGAAATACTATTCAGCCATCAAAGAAATGAAATGTTGATATATGCTACAATATGAGTGGACCACTATGCTTAGTGAAATAAGCTAGATACAGAAGGACAATACTGCATGATTCCACTTGTATGAGGTACCTAGAATAAGCAAATTCATAGAGACAGAAAGCAGAATAGAGGTTACTAGGGGCTGGGGTTGGGGGATGAGGAATTATTGTTTATTATAGGTAGAGTTTATGTTGGTGATGATAAAAGTTTTGAGTATAGATAGTGGTAATAGTTACACAACATTGTGAATTTATGTAATACCACTGAATTATATACTTAAAACCGGTTAAAATGATGAAATATTGTATATATTTTGCCACAAGAAAAAAGGTTATCCCTTTAAAACAAAAACAAACTCCAGTCTGTCACCTGTAAAATTTTATGATGCCAGTGACAATCATAAAATCTTGATTAGCAGGGTAGACTTCTTTTCTTTAACATTACTACCCTAAGGACTGCTGCATACAGTGAAACTGTTGTGCAGTGTGTGACCTACACAACCTTACATAATGTCTCTATCTCCTTCCCATCTAAAAGTGGTGAAAAAACATGGCTTCATGTAATGATTTTTTAAATATTTTGGATCAATTTCTCGGTAAAATGGCATAGGCTTTCCTAAATTCAAATAAAACATATGAAGAAGCAGGAAAAGTTGCAATCTTAAAAGTACAAAAATTAGAATTGGCTTTTGATCTATTGTGAGAATCTAACAAAATCCTCACTATCCACAAGGTTGATGAAACTGGGTTGAAAAATGCAATCAGCTGACCACCCCTTGCAGCACAGAAAGGCCCACTGTGGAACAGGGTCTGCATCTGACACAACCACAGAGGGCACCAATCATATCATCGTCTAGGTGACCAGTAGGCTGGACCATCCACCAAACACAGCAACCATATTGTGGGAAACTGTGCATACAATTCCCACTCTGCCTTTAGTTCCCCTCTATCCCCAATTCAGAAAAGAAGCCATATCCTCTGCAGAAAATGCAGTAGTTATCTCCCTTAATCTTGGATGCCACTTTTAAGGCAGCCAAACTAATATTTCTTCTCCAATCTTACACTGCCCCCTTCTTCAGGAATGACAATTCTCTAAAAGTAAATGAGCAGAGATCAGGGCCTGGAAGAGAAAGTGAAGGAAATAGACTGACAATTTGTATTCTTGGACACATAAATTAAGGTAGGATAGGCACAGTGGCTCATGCCTGTAAATCCCAGCACTTTGGGAGGCTGAGGTGGGAGAATCACTTGAGGCTAGGAGTTCGAGACCAGCCTGGGCAATATATTGAGACCTGTCTCTACAACATTAAAAAAAAAAAAAAAAAAAGAAAGAAAAAAAATGAAAGAAAAATTCTGTATGGGAAGGAGAAAAAATTACCCTGAATATACTAGGGATTATATTTTTTCACCTACTTCCTCTCTTCAGTCACTCAGAAAAGTTAGTAAGAGGAAGAGAAAATCCTATTTCAGCCTCCTTGTACCTCAGGAGATGAGAACAGAGGTGATGTTGAGAATATGTAATCACTGGAATGGCACGGGCATGGATCATGCAGAAGAGATGTTAGCCATAACCTGCTCGAACTTTCCCAGTGAGCATTGCCTCAGTGTGCCTTGGATGAGAGCTTTCTAGACACCGAGAACGGACCCAGGAGCTATCATCTGGTTGACAGATCTTCATCCCAATGACCTGAGTGCCTGTATTTCAGTCTTGGTCCAGCAATGGCTGGACCTGAGTGCATACAGAGAAGGCTGGTCACCATCACACAATCCACTCCCCCTTTTTTCTATGATATAGGAGTAACAGAAGTTGAAAATCCAGTCACCCAGCCAAGGATTCCATTTCCTACTCTCTCTTGCAGCTATGCATTGCGTGTGACTAGGTCATCACCTATGGGATGTGAGCCAATGTCTTGATGTTAAAAGGGGTGGAAGATGCCTTCCTGTTGCCTAGTTCTACCATTGCTTGGCTGGAATGTGGAAATAACAGTGAAAGCTGAGATAGCCATCTTGGCCACAGGACGGAATCCAAGTGTTGACAACCACAGAGCAACTACAGAAGGAACTTTGTTCTCTGAAGGTCGTGGAGCTATGATATCCCTCTCTAAGCCTAAATACCATCATTATAGCATCAACTGCTTAACTCTCCTTAAGTGCAGCAAGGGAACCTCAGCATATAAACTCTATACCAATGAGGACACACATACCGTACTCTACTTGGCAAAGATTAACTTTAATGTGTGCAGGAATCAACCTGGGAGGCTTGTTAAACTGCAGTCTGTTTCAGTAGGTCTGGGCTTAGGCCTGACATTCAGCATTTCTCACAAGCTGTGATGCCAGTGATGCTAGTTGGGTCATGCCCTGGATCTAAAGCAATGAACCTGAGTTCAAGACGAGCCTGGTGAACATAGCAAGATCCCATCTCTAAAACTAAAAAAGAAAATTAGACAGGCGGCAGGGCGCACCTATAGTCCCAGCTACTTGGGTGGCTGAGGCAGGAGGATGGCTTGAGCTCAGGAGCTCAAGGCATGTATCAGTAGTGGAGCTGGGCAGGTAGGTATCAGAGAAGTTACCCCTTGAGCTACAGTCTATCAAAATGCCCCCTTCTCATTAAGGCCTCACCAGGCCATTTTCTTTAAAACTACATTTTTCTTTACAACTACAACCACACCCTGACAACTCCCTGCCTTGTCTCCCTCCTCACCTGCGCCTTAGAGAGCTTGTAAACATCCAACATGCCATGCATTACACGTGTTAATTTTGTTTATTTGCTGTCTCCTCCCAGTGGAATTTAAGCTACAGTCTGCATGGAGTGAATGAATGGCAGCCAGGTGAGGCTCAGTAAATGTAGAAACAGAATGCCTGCAGGTCGGCAGGCATGTGGTCCACATTGTCAACATCAGCTGGGGGGAGGGATCACAGATAGAACCGTGTCTTTCTGCAGCCCTCAGACACCTCAGATAATGCAGTGATCTTATATAGAAGATCTTATATATAAGACTCAAAAATTACTCTTCCAATCCTCCTACCACTTCTGTTAATCCTCATTTATGGAGATCTCACTTACCACAGACAGCCAGCCCCTTCCCGGCAACTCTGTAGGGCAAATATTATCAGCCCCATTCCATAGATGAAGATACTGAGGCTTTGAGAATGTGGATATTTAGCCAAGAAGCAGGGTGCGGAACTAAATCCAATTCTATTTAGTGTCAAAGATATGAGGGTTTTGATGTGGGAGGCCCTCAGGCTGCAGGTCAAATAACTCCAGTGTTGGAAAGGAGGGCTGGAGAGGCTGTGGACCAGGTGACCTGTGTATCTTCCTGGAATCTCCACCCCAGGGATTCCTTCTCTGATGATTGGCCTTAGGACCCTCTTCCAAGCAACTCCTTTGGGACCTTGGTGTCTTATCTGACCCGTGTTTTGGCTGCTGTTCCTTGTGTGAAACATATTATTCTAACGATGTCCACTCCCCACCCCCTTCAACTCTTCACAAGTCTGTCTTCCAGCAATGTCCGTCCACTGGGCCCAGCTGATAATCCCCTCTCCTTGTATCACCCCAGAATGATGCTCGGCATAGAGTGTCGCTGTGACAGCAAAAAAGCATAGATGAAGAGGACTCGACGCCCCCGCCGCCCACCACTCCTCACGCTTCCTGATACATTAGGGAACACCCCTTAAGCCATAATTGCCGCTGGTGTCAGTAAACATTTTAACAGGCAAAAGCACGGCCCTGTACTTCTAAGGGAATCTGAGTCTATAAATGAAGAGAATTCTGTGGATACCCACTTCCATCCAATTCCACAAGCGAGCATTCATGGAGTGCCTGTCTGCTCAGGGGCTCCACCTCTGGGGGGATAGGGGGTGGGAGGAGGGAGTCCTTAAAGCTGAGGAAAGGATTTCTGCATTCAGCTTCGCTCCCTGCCCCCAGCCTGTTAGGAAAGCTTGCACAGGTCCTCAAACAGAATCCCGCACCTGCGACCTGCACCTTCCGACCAGAGAGTGCTCTGCCGCCATTACTAAAGTGTCTCTGCAATTACAGTGACAGGTGGAGAGTGCCTGAGAGACAACCTGGCTCTCCCTCCTCCTGGGAGTGACACATAATCATGCCCTGCATTTAGACAGTGGCCTTCTCTGAGGAACTCGAATGGCCTTCTTGACATAATCTCATTCATTCTTCCAACTGCCTTATGAGGCGCACCAGGGACGGGTATTCTTTGCTAACCCTGCCTGCCCCATTTCTAGAGGAGAGAAGTGAGGCCCCAAGAAATTAAAGTCAAAATGAGACTATGAGTGAGCGAGTAATAAAACCTGGGTCTCCTGACCCCGATCCCACAAGCCTCCCATTCCTCCCTTCTGTCAGCCTTCACACAAGTGCGGATGTTTATGTTTCTACACAAGGACTTTTAAAAAAGTTTAGCTTTGTGAATCTGTGCTTCTCTGAGTAGGACAAGGTGAGCCAGCCTAAATAGAGAATTCAGGGTTTAAAATAAATAAGAAGCAAAGAGAAGATTGAGAGAGGGCAGAAAAGGGGGGATGGGAGGCCCCCAAAGCTCAGAATGGGGTCTCAGTTGATGGTAACATCTGAAGGCATAGGTGTGTGCTTTCTATCAGGCATGGAACACTGTGCACAATGTTCCACGATTCAGACACAAGGACTGATGCCTTGTTTAGTCTTCTGGGTTCGTTGGTTTTGAGAATATTCAAAACACAGGCAGATGGCCATGGTTTATGGTTCTGCACTCTCAGCTGTGGCTGCTCAGGTGTCCAGGTTGTTGATAAACAAGGAACAGAACACGGCATTGAATAGAACAATGACAGTGATAACAGCTAACATTTATTGATCACAAGCATAACTATTCACATGTTTTATCATATTTGATCCTCCCAACAACCTTATGAGGTTGTATTGTTATCTCGTTTTATGTTAGAGAAAACTGAGGCTTAAAGAATATGGCTGATGAGCTTAATATACTTAGCCTGACTTTTCTCTAATATTCCCGGAGTCATTTAAATGTTTCTGCAAGGAAAGACTGAAAACTGGTACAGCAGAAAGTTTCCTAACAGTCATTGGAATTTTTGATTCCCAAGAAAGCAAGTGAAATGATTAGTAGTCAATAATGGGAAGCATACCTCGCTTTAAAAAAGGTAGTGACAGTTTCCTATTAGAGAAATTTCAACTGTAAAATGATCGCCCTAATGAAAAATTCAAACATTTAGATAAGTTCTATGGAGGTCTAGTATAAGTTGATTTTCGTTTAGTCTCTTGGAAAATAAGTTTTAAACCAAATGACACAAATCGTATTTTAAAAAGAAATTTGCAGTAGCAAGACTGTAAGCCTGTTGAGGTTAGCAAATGTATCTTGGGTATCTCCCAGGACAAGTATTTACCTTTCCCTTGCTCTGCACCTGGAAGGGTTTATGAGCACTTGGTACAGTTGCAAAGGCCTGCCAGGTGGGAAATTTGAGAGAGTGGGCAGACCGTTAGATTAAGAGTCAGGTGGCCAGGCATGGTGGCTCACGCCTGTAATCCCAGCATTTTGGGAGGCCAAGGCAGATAGATTGCTTGAGGCCAGGAGTTCAAGGCCAGCCTGGCCAACATGGTGAAACCCTGTCTCTACTAAAGATGCAAAAATTAGCTGGGCATGGTGGTGCACACCTGTAATCCCAGCTGCTTGGGAGGCTGAGGCATGAGAATAGCTTGAACCCAGGAGGTAGATGTTGCAGTGAGCAGAGATTGTACCACTGCACTCCAGCTTGGGTGACAGAGCAAGATTCTGTCTCAAAAAAAAAAAAAAAAAAAAAGAGTCGGGAGACCTTAGGCAAAACACTTTTGCTTCTATGGACCTCAATTTCTTTAGCTGTATAATGGGGGGTTAACTATTAGTGCATAACTCCAGGAACCTACTCTGGAGTGCAGAAAATGTTGCTGCTGCTAAACCTCAAGGGAAGGAGAGATGCCTCGTTCATACACTACGCTTCAGTGCTTTCATTCCATAAAGATCACAGGGTCCCTCTGCTGCTTTACTGTCCATTAATAAGGCCAGGGAACCCCACCACCCCCAAAATAGACTTGTTCAATGTCACATTCCCATGATAAATGTGCTTAGCACATAGCAGCTATTCAATAAATACTTGTAAAGAAAAAACTGAATGAGTATTTGCGAAAGAATAAATGAACACAGGGACATCTTTGGGAAGTCAAGGAATAAAGATATCTTTAATTACAAAGAATCCAAAGTTTTTCCTCAAGATATTCAGAGATCTTTTAAAATTTGATTTAACTTAGACGGTAAATTGAAAGATATGGAATACAAATGGCCAAGGAGAATATGAAGAAGTTGTTTAATCTCTAGCAATCAGGAAACCACAAATTAAAACAGTAACAAAATTTTTTTATTTAATTAGGGGAAAAAATTCAATAAGGGAGGAGATGCTATTGATTGATATGTAATTTGATAAAGACCATGCAGGACAAATTGATGTTTCACTCAAAAGTAAATGTGAATACCATTTAGTTCCTCTTCTGGATATCTATTCTATAAAAACACACACTTTGTACTCACAGATGTATATAAACAATGTTCATTACAGCATTCTACTTAATAGTGAAAAATTAGGAACAATTTAAATGTCCAATAGGGGAGTGCATTCATCAGAATATACTAGATTATGCTATAGTTAAAAAATAAAAAATCAGTGGCTTAACAAAGACTTTCTACAAGGTCTTCTCTGAATCTAGACAACTCCTGGGGCAACCTCTATTCATGTCAAGATTCAGCAGTCCAGGTTCTCTTGATCTTGTGGCTTTATCATCTCAATAGGAGGCCTTCTTTACCGTGGCAGGGAACAGCGGGCTAGAAGGTCTTATACTCCAGCAATGAAATACTGGACCCCAAAAGTGATACAAGTCACTTCTTTTCTCAACCCACTGGCTAGAGCTAGTCATGTGGCTCCAAATAGCTGCAATAAAACAAACAGTAGAATTCTCTCATGTGTCCAAGGGAAAGAAGAACTAGATATAGGTGAACACCAGAAGTCTCACACCCAGGAAAAGGCTAAATCATATATCCATGCTATGGAATACTATACAGCTGTTGAAAAGCATTAGGTAGATCTGTATTTAGTGATTTTTTTAAAAAGATCTAAGACTTCAATAAGCAAATATCTTAAGCAACTTGATCTCCCTTATATTAAAAATATGTTTATATATATTTATATGTGTGCAAATGAATAGCAAAAGGTTTATGTAAAACGATACAGTCCAACAGTGGTTATCTGGGAGGAAGGAGTTGATTGGAGGAAGACTCAGACGAAGGGGACTTTCAAGTTTCCCTGTGTATTCTTCTGCATTGTTTACCTCTTTTAAAATGAAGTTGTATTCACATAATTTAAATTGCTTTTACATTTGTAAAAAGTAAGTAGACACATCTGGGAACCTATCTCCTCTAGCAGCTCTTTAATAGGCTTTGAGATTTTTTTTTTCCAAAAATGCAAATATATAAATTTTAGTAAATTAGTTGCCTGTATTTTGTTGTCATAGCCAGAGGCACTTAGTCACAGAAAGGACTTAGAATATATCATTATCTTCAGTCTATACCCTGGAAACAGAATCTGACTCTGAATTGTTGACACATGTCTGCTGGGCAGTTAGGAGCAATACCCATGAGTGGTGACAGATGCCAGCCTGGGCACCGAGAGAGACTGAACTGTCACATAGTTACAATGGAGGCCTCGGTGGATCGGATTGACCACTCTGACCCTCAGAATTGCTCTGCCTTGAGGCAACTGCCCCATCCACATCCAGCAGCTCTTACTTAGCTGGGGCTGCCCCAGGGTGTGGGTGTGACAGTGACCAAGGACCTCCCAGAGAGGACTAAGCTGGGTGCACTTCAGCCACCAACACATACAGCAACTGGGGCAATGAGAGTCCCAGCTTGAAGCGGGGATCTGGACTGTTCTTCACCAAGGATCCCACTACCATCACATCCCCAACTTCACCCAGGGAGTGATAGTTTAACTAATGGCATAGCAAGAGCCCAACCTGGGGAGTAGAAAACTGGGCCTTACCTAGCACATAGCATACATTCAGCAAGCATTTGTTGGATGAACAAATGAATGGCACTATCCTTGGACCAGGCTCACAGAAGCCTGAGGAGCCTGTGAGAGTGGATCAGGGAATAGGATCCCTAAAGCAGAGTCTCCATACGTTGCAGAAACAAATCCAGGTGAGTCTGGACCTCAGACTCTCTAGGCCTCACCCTGTTGATTTCTCACATTATTCTCACAGGCATGGAAGGAGGGAAGACCTGGAGGTTGCAAGAGGCTGATAAGCCAGTCTGTGATCATCCAGGCTTCCAGCTCCTCCTCTTCCCCTTCCTTCCATCTGCCCCATCTGGTCATTTCTCTGCTCCTCAGCACTTTCTTCTAAGAGCATCCATGGGAAGAAGGAGATAAAGCTCTAGACAGATGCTGTGCCACTGGAGGGTAGCCCTGGAGAAAATATTACAGCTATTGAAAGGAGAGTTGGCTCCTATGGACTCCTAAGACACCAGCTAATTATTGATTAAAATGGGTTGAAGTCCTTGGAATGTCCTAGGCCAGGGCTTCTGAAACTTAAATGTGAATACAAACCATCTGTGTGTCTTTTAAAAATGCATATTCTGATTTAGAAGGTCTGCAGCAAAGCAAAGTTTAGTTTTTTCATTTGTTTGTTTTTGTTTTGAGACATTTTCTCACTCTGTCACCCAGGCTGGAGTGCAGCGATGGGATCTCAGCTCACTGCAACCTCCACCTCCCAGGTTCAAGTGATTCTCATGCCTCAGCCTCCTCAGTAGCTGGGATTAAAGGCGCTGGCCAACACGCCTCGCTAATTTTTGTATTTTTTTTTAAAGATTCTTTTTTTTTTTTTTTAGTTTTATTGTTATTATACTTTAAGTTTTAGGGTACATGTGCACAATGTGCAGGTTTGTTACATATGTATCCGTGTGCCATGTTGGTGTGCTGCACCCATTAACTCATCATTTAGCATTAGGTATATCTCCTAATGCTATCCCTCCCCCCTCCCCCCACCCCACAACAGTCCCCGGAGTGTGATGTTCCCCTTCTTGTGTCCATGTGTTCTCATTGTTCAATTCCCACCTATGAGTGACAACATGCGGTGTTTGGTTTTTTGTCCCTACGATAGTTTGCTGAGAATGATGGTTTCCAGTTTCATCCATGTCCCTACAAAGGACATGAACTCATCATTTTTTATGGCTGCATAGTATTCCACGGTTTATATGTGCCACATTTTCTTAATCCAGTCTATCGTTGTTGGACATTTGGGTTGGTTCCAAGTCTTTGCTATTGTGAATAGTGCCGCAATAAACATACGTGTGCATGTGTCTTTATAGCAGCATGATTTATAATCCTTTGGGTATATACCCAGTAATGGGATGGCTGGGTCAAATGGTATTTCTAGTTCTAGATCCCTGAGGAATCGCCACACTGACTTCCACAATGATTGAACTAGTTTACAGTCCCACCAACAGTGTAAAAGTGTTCTTATTTCTCCACATCCTCTCCAGCACCTATTGTTTCCTGACTTTTTAATGATGGCCATTCTCACTGGTGTGAGATGGTATCTCATTGTGGTTTTGATTTGCATTTCTCTGATGGCCAGTGATGAGGAGCATTTTTTCGTGTGTTTTTTGGCTGCATAAATGTCTTCTTTTGAGAAGTGTCTGTTCAAATCCTTCGCCCACTTTTTGATGTGGTTGTTTGTTTTTTTCTTGTAAGTTTTTGTATTTTTAATAGAGATGCGGTTTCACCATGTTGGCCAGACTGGTCTCGAACTCCTGGCCTCAAGTGATCCTCCTGCCTCCCGTAGTGCTGAGATTACAGGCATAAGCCACTGCGCCTAGCTAAGATTCTGCATTTCTAACAAGCCCCCAGATGATGGATGATTCCTATGCTGCAGGTCCAGGGACTACACTTTGATTAGCTGAGGCCTTAGAGAAGGAGATTACAGATATGTGTCACTGACTTAAGAGTCAAAACTATATATCATCATCACCACCTGACCACTAACAGCTTGCTGTGCTAAGTGCTTTGAACACTTTTCCTCACTTAATTTTTAAAGAGCCCTCAAAATAGCTATTATTGCCATGCCCCATTTTACAGAAGGAAGAACTGAGACCAGGGATCGTTAGTGACCAGCTGGTATGTGGTGAAGCCAGCACTGCAACACAAGTCCATCAGAGTCCTGGTCCTGTGTTCTTCACCACTTCACAGGAGAGAGAGCAGAGCTTTGAAGCAATCTCTTCTGTGGTTATGTCTTCCTGGAGGGACCTCGGCTGGGCTCCAGCTTGCTAAGAAGAGAAAGCCACTGGAGTCTTTGTGTCGTCTCTAGAGAGGGAGATGACGACGGTTCGCGGAATAGCTAACAGTGGATCAGCCGCTTGTGCTTAGCTGCTTCCCTGGAGCTTTGGGCAGCATCTTCCAGCTACAGGAAGGGATCCACGCTGAGCCACCCAGACGGTTCCTGGCTGCAAGTCTCTGGGCGGCAGGGAGGCCAGTGAGCGGTCATCAAGGGCGCAGCGCTGAACCCTGGCATGGAAACGCCGCCTCCGCCACGCCCACGTCCCCAGGCTCAGCTGCATGCTCATTGCACAGGGTCGCTGCGCTGAGCTCAGCTGAGAGATTGCTTAGCTCAGCTTTGAAATCCAACCTAAATTCACCCCCTGGGCCTGCAGACACTCTGGCCAGATGCTCTTCCCCAACCAGAGCTGGGTAATAGGAGGTGACAGGCTGAGCGCGGGGACTTGGGGGCGTGGCTGAGCGGCTGAGAGCTAAGAGCTCCTCTCCCCAAAGAGTGGAGGCTGAAGGCTGAAGGCTGGAGCTGCGTTCCTGCGCTTTTTGAGGTGCACAGCTGCAGGATGGGGGTTCAGATATGCACCCGGGGGGTCAGGAATTTCATCGCTTTTTCTGGCCTAAACGTTCCAGTGTCTTCACATGCGGAGAGTTTATTTGCCGTAGGTAGCTCCTACTCCTTTGAGGGGGGAAAGGATCCCACCCGCATCCTCAGAGTCCACTGCCACAAACCCTGACAAAGTTATGGCGAATTTCTTAAGGTGGAAACAAATTGAGGTAATACTGGTGACTAAATGAGTAAATAAAAATACACATTTCCTAGACAAAATGTTTTCCATTTAGCCCCTACCCCATCCCCAATCCATATAGCACCTGTGAAAATTAGCAAAAGTGTCCCTTTTGGGACCAGGCAGCAAATGGGGACAGGACAGGCAAGTGGGAGGACACAGCTAGTCATAGGGCTCCTGGCTTGGTGAGCAGAGCGTGGCCTAGCTTTCAGCACTAGTTTGCCCCCTCAGACGGTGCCCTTGTGCAGTGAACAACAGCTACAACCATACCACGTGACTGATCTTCCTTTCCTCCTTCCTTCCTTTTCACCAATTGCTTATTGAATACTTCCTCTGTGTTTCCTGTTCCCTGACCCTCCCCTCCACACCTCCCCACTATGTAGGTAAGGAAAACCTAAAGATAAATAGGACATCAAGAGGCTTATGGTACAATGGGGGAGGTGGACATGTAAACAGAGAAACCATTAAGATTTCTGACATCTAAGACTGCACCATTTATACATGTCTAAAATTAGGGAACCTGGCTGATTCATACGATTCATACCAGGAATAAGAGCCTGGGAACTTACCTCCTTAAAGACCAGTGCCCAGTGGGGGATGCTTAGAAGGGTCACTGTACAACATTTGCTGTCCAGAATCCTAACTTTTCAGAAAGAGACATGGACAATGTTAACAGGGAAGAGGCCTTTGCTCTTCAAGCACCTTGATGGGTTTGCAGTGGCACATTTGAGAGAAGGCTGTATTTGTCTGCTTTATTTAAAGGGGGAAGTTTGAAGTAGAGGTGGTGGGGGCACTGGAGTAGGAGAGGATTAAGAATGGCAGGATCCTGCATGGACAAAAGGCTGGAGAAAAATCTCCATGGAGGATGAATTTGTAAGTTATATCTGCTATGAGCAGTGCTATTAAAATATTTACTCCGTAACACTCCCCACCCCCCAAATCCACTCATAATCTTCAACTGCCTGCGGCAAAAGGAGGAGACCAAGGAAGAATCTGGATCCTTTAAAAATGTCATGGGTCAAAACCATAGGAGCTAGAGGCAAAGAAAACCATGAGAATATAAATCCATGACTATTCACACAACTACTGGGGAAGTCTTTGGATATTTTTCAGGCCGTGGAATTGAGGATTCAAGGGAATTTCAGGCAGCTCCCAAGGAATAGGGAGGCCCCAGATGCTATCTACATTGGGGCAATAATATCCATGACATTGTTGGTCATATTTTCAACTCAGGGTCCTGGTCCTGTTCAAATGCTTACAGCAGCAAGGGAGGTAAAAGAGTAAAGCAGGCTGGATGTGAGACAGCAGGGAGTGGTAGGCGCTGCAGCAAGCTGCAGGGTGCAAGTCCTATCGGAAGGAGAAAATTGCCTCCCAGCTGCAGCGGAGTGTTGCCTTGCAAGAATGCAAGCCCAGTGTTGCCAGATAGTCCCCATTTTAAGAGAAGCCAGAAATGCAAATGTTTCAGAAAAACCTCGCTTTTTAAAAATGTTAACTAATTCAGAAAATATTTTTGAACTTCAAGGGTCAAACAAAAGATGTCTCGTGATGTATGTGGTTTCTAATTTAGAAGACAGAACAAATACAGGGATAAGATTCATTTTCAAAGCAAGTAAAGAAATGAATGGCATTTAAGTGAGATCTGATAGGGAAAGCTCCGATCCATGCATCCTAAATCCAGGGCTTTAGGCTCTGCTTGACTACTATTTGTCTGTATGTTTACAATGAAATAATTTATAATGTCGTGGCCTTCATCTCTTTATCCATAAAATGAAGGCATTAAATCTGACACTTTTTTAGAGTTGAAGATGTGATGATTGAGGGGGCAGAAAGAAAGTGTAAGCAGTGGAAAAATGAGCCCTGGGTGTGTTTCAAAAGGTATTAAATTCATTGATATTTATTATATGTCCGTAAGGTACATTGCATTGATCATGGAATTCTTGCTTACCGTGAAAAAGTAAGCATAAACTCAAAAAGCACCTTAATTATTTTGCCTACCTGAGAACAATGCTTTCAAAGAAGTGGGAGAAGAGCCTCCCCCAACTGGGAGCTGTGTTACTGACACTATCAGCAGGTGAGTTACAGAGTCTGTCAGCAATGATAAGAGCACTGGCGTATTTCCTATTCAGACTGACGCTGCTCTGAGACAGGAACCTAACTGATGTTTGTTCAATAATACCAAGATATGTCACAGAATCTGTGGGGGTGTCTGGTATCTTTTGTCAGCTTAGAGTCAAACCCTGGAGAAAATATGTTGCAGACTGTTGCAGATGTTCTGAGATTAAATGATGTTTTCCTGAAAATGCATGAGGCATGGTCTACCGGTTTGCCTATTGGCAAACCGCCTCTTGCTGCCATCAAGACCCCACCCACTCCCCCAGGCCATTCTGAAAAAGCAGAGCTGCCTCTAGGCCTTTCAGCTTTACCCTGAACCTCAAGACACTCCCACACTCTTCAGGGATTTAGGGATGGGTGGGTGGGTCTTATGATCGCAAAAGGATGGGATAGGGGAGAAGTGGGGGTGGGTGGGAGGATGAGAGGTAGATGCAAAAAAATGGGTGGGGAAGAGAAGATTGAGTAATTTTAGGAGGCAGTACTGTTTGTGGAACATTTCATTCTTTATAGCTACTGTCACATTCTAGTCATTAGACTGCATTTACTTGTGGGTTGTAGAAATGACTTCCCATGGGAAACTAAAGCAATTCCTTCTTCAAAGGACGCTTTGTTTTCTAAAAGAAGAAAGTAAAGCCTATGACAGTGCTGCCAACTATGTAACCTACATTCCCTGCTAAGCCACTCTTGGTTCAAGTTCACTGTTTAGCATGACTACATAAAGAAGTAACCAAGAAATGATGATGATGACGATGATAATAATAATAATAGCCAGCATGTACTGAGCATCTTCTATATGCCAAGCCCCGAACTGAACCTTTATATATGTGTTTTAATCCCTATAGAAACCCTGGCCATTATCATTAGCCCCATTTTACAGATGAGAAAACTGAGGCTTAAAGAAGCTATGTGTGCTCACGATAACACAGCTACGACTTAAACCTGATCTGTTCTGCTCTGAAGTCCATTCTTACAGGCACTGACCTCTGAATATACCACATTTGGCTGAGAAGTCCTTTGTCATTTCTGACATAGAATCTCTCCCAGCAAAAACTGCAGGAATAAGGAGTGAATGAAACAGATAGGAGTGCACAAAACAGACAGTGGTGTATCTGAAACTGGAGAAGTCCATGTGAATTTCAGTTTTAATCAATTACATCCATTAGGCGACAGCTGCTTCCCTTCTGCCCTTCAGGTGCCTGCACCTAGAGCTTAAAACATCCACAAATTAAAGTGAGACTGTGCTGCTGTCCGAGGAAATGAGAGCAGCAGCTTCTGCTCTCTGTGGCCTCTGCCAGCCCAAATCCCATTCTTGCCTTGTTAGCATTTATATAAGACCTCTGGCTGCAGCACCAATCTACTGTACCTCCCTGCCCTGAGTATTCTCATTTTGATTAGTTACAGTGGAGCTGTAATAACTGGCTTCATTTCTTCCCTTCACACCTGATAGAATACCAGGAGCTCCCTGGGTCCTTCCTCTGATCCAGCATCAAGCCAGGATCAATCCCACCTGAGCGATGATTACTAATTAGATCCTTCCATCCTTCTATTCCATGTTCCAGTTTTCAAAGAGCTTTCAAACACATTTTCTTGTTTGCAGTGACATAATGAGTCAATGGGGGCCCGGTGAAAAGCTCCATGTGTCCCTGCCCTTATCATACAAAGAATTCCTCTTTATTCTCTTGAGAGCAGGACTCTAGAAGGGTTTGGGTTTTGGCTGTGATGCTAGAAGGAGGAGGAAGGGAACCCCCACCACGCAGCTCTTATAGTATTAAGGAGAGAGTTTATTGAAGAATAGAGGCAAGAGCCTTGGAGCCTCTAGAAATGCACTTTCCTAAGCTTGGGCGCCTCCACTCAGGTGTCCTCTGCCTTCAAGGTAGTTGGAGATTTAAACTGATTCTTTGGAGTAGCCGGTCGCCCACCCTCATGGAGGGCACAGATCAGCACCCTTCTTTCCCCTTCCAACACTGGATCTCCATCAGTTTGCCAGTAGCTCGGAGGGATGCTTTTGCCCTTGGTCAACAGACTCTCCCTGGGCTTAGCACATGGGGCCCTCCCAGCCCTTGGATCCCAACTCAGTTCCTATGTTGGATGCTTTTCCATCCTAAAAGAAGAGAAATCTTTTCTTATTTAAACCACACAGTAGAGTGTGCTGCATCGTTTAGCCAAGCACATTAATGGACCTTTGGAGATGTCAAGAGAAGCCAGAGTTGAGTTTGAGAATAGGGGTTGGAGCAGCTGAAGTGTGCTGCAAAATGATTCTCTGAAAAATGTTTCTATGCTGGTGAGAGCTGAGAAGAGGGAGGAGGCATGAGGCATGACTTATAGTAGGAGGCAGATGCCTGCGCTGACGGAAATGGGCAAGGTGGTTCAGAAATCAAAGTCCAATATTTAACTTTTTGTTGTTTACAGTGTGGCAATGGGAAGCCCTTCTGTTTCCCAGTCGGTGAAGTCTGACTTATTAACATATGTGCAGAGTGAGTTGTTCTGTGTGAAAATGAAGGGAAAAGAGAAGAGATTCACAACTAGAAGCAGAGGAGGAGGACAGCCCCAGGAGTGGGATGTAAGGAGGAAAGAGTATGAGTGGAGCCAGGGTTTCCATGAGAACGGAACCCCAAAGGAATTGCAGAAGGCTTCTGGGCATGGGATTGAGGAGGGTGGATATGAGAGAGCGGGCTAATGATGACAGCTGGGGGATACTTGTTATAGTCTTGTGAGGTAGGCAGAGCAAGTGTTGGTATAACCCCATTATATAGATGAGAAAACCGAGACTCAGGTACGTTACAATACTTGCCCAATGTCACGTAGGTCCTGGTAAGTAGGGAAGCCCAGAATAGAATGTAAAACTACGTTCCCTTACTAGCCGAAGAGTTCCTAGCCATATTTGCCAGCTAAAAGGCATCCAATAAAAGATAATTGAAGGTAAATGAGCACGCAGAGGCAAGCAGAGCTGCCTCTAGGCCTTTCAGCTTTACCTTTTATATACTTTGGTATAACTCATTACATCATCAGTCTTCTCATCACTGGGTCACTCTGCTATAAACTTCCCTATTAGCAAGCAGGAGGGAAGGAAAGGTGATTTTGATGCAAGGAACATTCCCAGAGCAGAAAAACTAGGTAGGACATCACAGCAGCGCAATCGGATGGGTGAGCAAAGGGTGGGAAAGTGGATTACCTGACCCAACCAGGCCCAAGCTATGCCTGACAGGATCAGGGGTCCTTACAGGTCCTGTCCTGCCTGAGTGTTTTTTCCTCTGCAGAAATCCTGCTAGCATGTTTCTACTTTGGGACCATACTTCATCTGACAAGCTGCCTGGCAATGTAACTTTCATTTCTACCTTGTGACCTTCTCCTCCACTGACTACTTCCTCCGTTCTGTGGATCCGTGATTAGGGATGTTTGCTTATTCTTTCCCCACCAATGCTCATGTCCTGGTCTGGGCTCCTGTGGGCCCTTGCTTACTGGGTAATTGGTGGTTGATTCATGGATGTTTTCACCCTGAAACTTGTGATTCTCACATGACTCCGAACAAGAGCCAAGCTGAACTTGGGCATGTATCATTTGCAGGTGGCTTTTTTGTCTCATTTCTTACAGCTGCATGCTCTGGTAATTGAGCATGGGACAAACCTGATGGCTTCTGTCCTTGGAGCTGCCCTGATGACTGCTGTCCCCAAGGCGATCACCTAATGACTTCATTCCCTGAGGCTGTCCCTGATTGCTTCTGTCCCTGGGGTTGCCCCCAGAACTCTGCCTGATGCTGAGAAGTAAGCAGTCAGGCCATGGAATGATAGAATGGAAAAGCAGGAACTCTGAGCTGGAAGAGGACTTTGTGGTAGGGTACTCATACATCTCTGTCTAATATGGCATCACTTAAGTCTGTTATCCCAGTATAATTCTTAAGAACATATATTTAATCTCAAAACATCCCAGTGTGGATAATAAATTATATATGATCACCCTACTTTAGGGATCATCTAGACTAGTGGTTTGTTTTTTTTTTCAAGTTTTTGTATAGCCTTGAAGACCACTTGTTGAAAGAGATACTTACTCCTGATCTCTAACATGTAAAACAAAAAATGGGAGAGTTGTCCAGGCTGAATGGGGCAGAGAAGGCTGAACCTCCCCTCTACCCTAACCCAACTTGCTTTGGCAGCCCTCCCTGCCAGCCAATGGAGGTCTTGGAGCTCAATGCATCCCTGGTGATACCCGCTACTTTAATCTTACACATGAGGGAACTGAGGTCCGCGGAGAGGTTAAGGGACTATGTATGGCCACATTACCAGGTAGTGGAAGAGCCCAAGCTGGAACTCAGATACGCAGACTCCACTGTGATCTTGCCACCATGCCAAGTCTCCTTCCAGCTTGCCTAGTGGCCTTAAAACTAAATGGCGAAATGTCCACTATTGTACTAGTGCATGCTCTCTCTCTTTCGCTCTCTGTGCGTGTGTGTGTGTATGCATATAATTTTTAAATGATGTATTCTTTATAAAATTTATGTAAAATTTTCATACTGGGAAAAATAGTCATGATTTTAAAATTACCCAGTTCACCCTTGAGAAGTCAAAGTCCATAAAGCAACAATAGGGGAATAGCGTTGTATTGAGGTAACTTGATGTGAATTGTACACGTATTATTAAAGTAAACAGTGCTCAGGGACAAACACCTTTTCTAGAGCCTATATCCTTGAAAATATTTGGATGAACTTCATTAATCGTGTCTAGCAGCTCTCAAAAGTCAAACAGGAAGCAAACCCCAGGCTGTAGTATAAACACTGTCCCCTCCAGGACCTCCCGAGTGGACAGAGTCCTCCCTTTGTCTTAGCTCTTCTTCCAAAGCAACAGTTGGCAAATCTAAACTGAAACCGAGTTCTATCTTGAAACCACACAGCTTCTCCAAGCCCTGGTTGTTTAAATAGTTTCCACCTTTCCTTCTGCCTTCTGCTTCCACCTGCCCTCAGCTGGGACTCAGCCAGGCAGTGTCAACTTGAACCCTGGGCAGGAAAAGCAGATACCAAATGCAAATCAGACAGCAATGCAACCATTTTTTATGGCCCAGGGAAGGCCAACAGGAGGCAAGGTCACATAGAAGGCAGCCTGCTGGTGGCAGCTTCCTGCTGAGAGCAGGGTTTTGCTATTTTATTTTAACCTTGTTTCAGTTTGATCCAAGCACTGTGTCTCAGGGAAACAAGCACCTGTAACTGTGGCCTACACAAACCAATTTTCCTCAATCAGAAAGCAATCATTTCCGTCTCCTGGTGTTGAAAAAAAACAGCCAGACACAGGCAGGGCAGGGTATGGGCTTGCCCTTGCCCTTCTTACCTGCTGACTCAGAGGATTTGCATAGCTGGGATTCTGAGGAAACACCCAAGTCCATCAGTGCAAGAGTTTGCGGTATTTATGCAAAGCATATATCCCCTGTTCTGAGGCAGAGACTCAAGGGTTTGATAGAAACAATACAGTAGAAATGAAATCTAACATTTGTGAAGCCCTTACTCTGGGTTCATTATCTAATTCAAGCCTCACAAAAACCTCATCGGGTGGAAACTATGATTATCCCCATTTCAGAGATGAGCAAACAGGGCTTGATAAAGATTAAATGACTTCAGCCACTCAGCAAGGAAGTGGTGGAGTGAGGGAAGTTCAGACTCAGAGCCTGCCCCTGAAAACAACCAACCACAGCCATACCGAGAAACATCCAGGCTAGTCTTTCCAAACTTCAGGGCGCATTCAGATCACCTGGGGCTGTTGTCAAAATGCATGTTCTCATTCAGGAGCTCCAGGGCAGTGCCAGAGACCCTGCAATTCTAAGCAGCTCCCAAGTAATGTCAATGCTGCTGCTGGTCCGTGAAGGAACTAGGGCAGCAATCAGCAAACTTTTTTTCTGGAAAGGGTGAGATAGTAAATATTTTAAGCTTTGTGGGCCACATCCAGCCTCTGTTGCATGTTCTTTCTCCCTTTCTTCCTTCTCTTCCTTTCATTCTCCATCCTTTGGAATGTAAAACCACCCTTAGCTGTTGGCTTGTGGGTGCATTTGGCCAGAGCAGTGATTTGCTGTTTCTTGCCCTAGGACGGTGTAGACAGAGAAGTTGCCAGGCCAGTGGGCTCGGGTGGGGACACTTTCCCAACAGCAGCTATGAGATTCAGTCCTACTGTTCTCAATTAGGTACACTTTCCTCAGGACAGTAAGATGCCAGATAGGCTGTCTCCCCAGCGACCAGTCTGAGTTACAGGTAAGAGGGGGGCTGACTTACCCCAGAAAGTATGCATTGGGGTGGTGAGGGGTCTGGACTCCAAGGTGTGCAAGAAAGCACTGGAGGAGGATTGGGACAGCGGAGGGAAGGGGGAGCCTGCTATGCACACAGTGAACACTTTACCTATTGGGGCAGTAGGCTGTCGAGGGGCTCCTGTGACAGGTGGGAGGTCAAACTCAAAAACCCCTTCAATTCCAAGAGTTCAAGATCCTGTGATCCTTGCGTGCAAGGCTAATCTAATGTTGTCCTGAGATACTGTGCACATGCGTGATCTGATTCTCCTCAAGCTGATCAGCAACCACATCTCAGAGCAGCTGCCTCTTTATCTCTTGCCCTGCCTGGGAAGGGGAGGCTGAAATTCACTCCAGGATGTCACTGCTCTGGGGGAAAAGGAAAATAATTCCCACCACGCAGCTCAGAAGTAGGAAGTGAGGGCCTTCCACCAAAGGCAAGGGTCTTATCTAACTACTGGGTAACCTTGTTGTTTTTCCATCTTCTCATAACTTGAGAATGAAGTGAAGTCATCTTACTTTCAAGAATCCAATCTAAAGAAATCAGTATGGGATATGAATAAAATTTTTTGTCCCTTTTCAGGTGCAAAGAGTCTACTCTGCCTACTCTGTCATTCAAGGGTTGGTTGAGAACTGGCTAAATAAGTAAGATCACTTCTATACAAATAGAATACCATGCACAGATTATAAAATGATTCTATGTATGAAACCATGTGTATACATGTATATAATTAGCAAACACCCAAACAGTGGCTCTTTATGGGCAATAGGATTATGATCATAACTGTGGAATAAAGAAGGGACCCAGAGAACACGAGTGAGCGCCCAGTGGGAAGTGTTCTAAGCTGCCAAGTTCTACAACGACCTACCACCCTCAGTGGGAAGGTAAGTTGGCAGCAGGGAGCTATAGATCAGAGCTTCTCAAACTTAAAGGTGCATATTCATCCTGGGGATCTGGTTAAATTGTAGGCTTAGATGTAGAGGGTGCAGGGGGCCCTGAGATTTTGCATTTCTAACAAGCTCCCTGGGGTGGCCAATGCTGCTGCTATGCTGCTGGCCCAGGCCCTTATTTCATGAAGCAAGCCTCTGCCTACTTCGCAGGAGAAGGCGCTGAGAAGAGGGGTCACCAGTCTTGATATGATACTCGGACGAGGTAGCGAGTTTAGTTTACATGTGTGTGTATGTTGTCCTGAGATTGTTGTTTTTGGAGGGGGACAGAGGGGTCACCAGCCTTGATATGTTACTCAGATGAGGTGGCGAGTTTAGTTTACATGTGTGTATATGTTGTCCTGAGATTGTTAGTTTTGGAGGGGGACAGAACATGGAGTATGTATAGAAATGAAATCACCTTTATCAATAATAAATATGGCCTAGTAGAGATTCTCCTGCCTTTTTCCTTTTCTCTTCCCCATAGTTCAATTTAGTCGCCCAATTTCCTCTCAGAAATAGGTCCTGAGGTTGAAACAGGAAGGAGGATAAGGGCTGTCTGGCCCCAGGCACACAGCTGGCCCCATGGCCAGGGATCACCTGGGTAAGGTGAAGAGCACCTGTGAGCCCCCTCAGGGCCACACCCTCAGATGTCAAGTTTGACCCATACCAGCTTTAAGTCAGGGTGATGATTCTTTCTGAGCATCATTGACCTGGGTCCACCCCAGGTGGTTAGAAAGCCACTCCCCTTTGATTACCCACTGCCATTTATCAGCCCTGAATCCTCTGTCCTGCTGCCACTTTCCGGCCCTGACAGCCTGTTTTAAATGAAGGTAAGCAGGATTCTCTCTCCCTTACCAAACTGCTTGGAATAGCAGGCACAAGAGATTCTTCTTAACGGCCCAGTGACTTTCATCGGCATGATGGACAAAGGGGACCCGCACAATAAGAATTTACAACAGATTGTCTGCTCACCGTGTAGACTCTAAAACATTTCCATGTGTTCTTCTTTGTAAGCATTTACAGCCTGATCATGTGCATAAATAAACCCGGGTATCATTACTATTTAGCCAACACTTATTTCACATTTTATATGTGTCAGGTACCCGGCTAGGTGCTTTCACGTTTGTCATATGCCTTTAGCCCTAAAACAACTCTAGAGGCAAGATATTCCAATGAAAATATCAAGGTTCAGGTTCAGAGAGGTTAAGTAACTTGTGAAAGGTAGCACAGCTTATAACAATAAGCCCCCAATGAAAGGAAGAAAAGGAGGTGACAAGTAGATTGCAGGGATACGTTGGCAAGTTTGTTCTGAGTGGAGTTCTTGGTGGAGAGTGAGGAAAATGCCCTGAGAGGTAATGTGGTCCTGCACACCTACCTAGAATAGACCTCAAATAATGCTTCCTAGGCTGTGGAAGAAGAGTCATAGCCACTTCTTTCTTGCTAATAGAACTCCAGTTTTGTCCAAGAGGCAACGTGTCTAGCCCCAGGCAAAGAGCCATAGTTGATCTAAGCCGATCATGGTCATCTCCTTCCCCTTCGCCAGTGATTGATTTACTTGTGGGCATCTGATCTGGCGTGAGATGAAAAAAAAGATCCATGGGTGCTTCTGGGAAAGCCCTTCTCCCTGATAAGAAAGAGGTCCATAAAGAGAGGGTCCTTTCCCATAACCAACCCTCCTTCCTTCCTGCTTAGGCTGATATATAATAATATGAAAATGTGATACTTTATACTTAGACAACCATCTTGTGACCATGAGGAGAAATGTAGCCTTACACTGAAGATGGCAGAACTAAACACAGAAAGCCAGGATCCTTGTTGAATTTGTTAAAAAACCAAATGGAGTTGGGCACAGTGGCTCATGCCTGTAATCCCAGTACTTTGGGAGGCTGAAGCAGGTGGATTGCTTGTGCCCAGGCATTTGAGACCAGCCTAGGCAACATGGTGAAGCCCCTTCTCTACCAAAAAAAAAAAAATTAGCTGGATGTGGTGGTATGTACCTGTGGTCCCAGCTACTTGGGAGGCTGAAGTGGGAGGATCACTTGAGCCCAGGAGGCAAAGATTGCAGTAAGCCATGACCATACCACTGCACTCCAGACTGGGTGGCAGAGGGAGACCCAGTCTCAAAAAACAAACCAAAAAAATCATCTGGGACCATGGGACATCTGCCTCTAGACTTCTCCAAACGTGGGATAACACAGTATGTTGATAATGTGGCGTACTATACATCAACTATTCTGTTACCTGCAGGCTAAAGCACTGCACACATACAAGAGGCTCCCTTTGGTGAGAGACTAAGCATTCCCACACAAATGTCTCTGTTCCAGACCAATGACTTGTCTAGAATTGCTTTCCATCTGGTCTTCTCAAGATCTTCTCCTTAGGGCTCCCTTTGTCCACAATTAGCTCAGTCTAGCACTGGCTACAAATCAGGGAAGAGTCTTCATTATTCTACAAGAGGCAGTTTGTTCATTCTTCTACATTACTTTCATCTTTGCAAAACTCAGCTCACCTCCTCATGGTAGCCTGCCTCGTTCATCAGGACTTAGCTGTGGTAGGCAGAAGAACGGGACCCCCAAAGATGTCCATATCGTGACCCCTAGAACCTGTGAAGATGTTATCTTATGTGGTAAAAGAGACTGTGCAGATGTAATTAAGGTTAATGACTCTGAGATAGGGAGATTATGTTGGGTTTTCTGGGTGGGTGCACTCAAATCACATGAGTTCTTAAAAGTGGAGAACCCTTTTGCGCAGTGATCAGAGAGAGTTGTGGCTATAGAAGGAGATCAGAGAGATGTGACTTTGCTGGCTTTGAAGGTGGAATATGGGCAGCCTCTGGAAGTGGAAAAAGGCAGAGAAAACAGGTTATCCCCTAAAGCCTCCAGTAAGAAACACAACCACGTCAACATCTTGATTTTAGCCCAGAGAGACCTGTGTTGGATTTCTGACATACAGAAATCTGATTCCTGATAACTATAATATATTTGCAGTGTTTAGGGCACTAGGTTTGTGGTAACTTGCTGTAATGGCAATAGGGAACTAATATATTGGCCATAAAGTGCCTGGTACTACATTTTCCGCTACAGTATGTAGTATACTAGGTGAGGGTATGGGTGGATCTAGAAAGATATGTGTGCAAATCCTGGCTCTGTTTCCATGTGGCCTTGGGCAACCCATTTCAATTCTCTGGGTCTCAGTTATATCATCCAGAAAGCAGAGATGAATAAGAACGTTTCTGTCTTACAGGTTTGTTGTGATATTTGAATGAGGTTATTCAAGTAACACACTTAGCATATGGCTGGCAAATAACCATCACTAGATAAATGGTAGCCGTTATGATATTTATTGGAAGAGAGGGATCGAGGGCCTTGTACATTCCACTGCGGTGAGGAATACATTTAAAGCAGGCATGCTTCACATTCAGTTTGGAGTTGAGAGACAATGTGATGTAATGGGAAATATTGTAGACTGCAAAGGAAGACTCCCTGGGTTTGAATCCAGAGAGCTGTGTGACCTTGGCACGTGCATCATCATTTTAGGGTATCTTTCCCCAGAAGCAGAAGCAGACCCGAAATAACCATTTGAGGGCAGGTAGATCTTTCTAAGGTGGTTTCAGGAAATATGCGAGGGAATGGAAAAGTCAGATGGAAAGGGAAGTGGCCAAGAAGCGTATGTTTCTAAGCAAGTTCCCACTGTGGAAGCTGGAGTGTGAGCCCTCCAGGGAAACTGGGGACACATGTAGAATCATGCCTCTGAATTATCACACTCAAGGGGTGAGGGAGCTGGGGACATTATATGCCAACTCCCATCTGTCATTGGTTGATGGTCACTTCCAGGGGACAGTAATTCCCCAGCAGTTCCTGCCTGCCACACAAGGGCAGAGAAAGCTCTCAGGCAAAGCTATGTGGCAGTGGGAAGTTGGGCCGGCGTGTGCTGAAGTGGTGAGGGCTGAAGGGATACGGAGAGGAGCCCTCAGTATTGCTATTTTAAAGATGAGAAAATTTAGTTTTACATGGTCCCATATTTTCCCAAAGTGGGACAATGATAGTATCTGCTTCGTAGAGTTATCGGGAGAGTTTGTGTAAGTGAACAAGGCCAAGGGCTTCCATCAGAGCTTGGCATAGGGCAAGTAAGCACCATTAAATGCTAGTTGTCATCATCTGAAGATTTCTGCTGTTCTGTGATGTAAAAGTTTGTTCCCACCACCCCCCTCCACAATGTTTAGTTAAAGCTGTTCAGACTGGCAAATACTTTGGGGAGATGGGGGCTTGTGGAACTAAAGGTAGGGGCTAACATTAACCTCTGGTCCAACCACACAAACTCTCAATGATGGGCTTACACAACATCTGGAGGCCTTCGGACTTTGGGGGCATGGATTTGGGAAATGGAACCCAGCTCTTACCTCTCTCTCAAAGGGCATGAGGCCACAGATGCTGTGTGGGTTGTACACTAAATGGCAAGCCTCTGAAGGTAGAAACGGGTGTGCCCCTGGCTGGATTGACCCGGCTTCTTCCCCATGCAATTGTAGACACTCAGTGATTGGCTATTGAGTAGATAAGCATGAAAACAGCTTAGAAAGCCAGAAAAGGAATGTTTCTGCCTCAAATCACAGGTGATTGATATCATCCTTATGTGCAGCCCTCATCTCACAATCTCTGGTTTCCCTGGCCACTTGGCCACCAGGACACAGGAAGTAACCTGCACCTGACCCCCTGATGTTGGCAATGGGACGAGCTTTCCACTCTCGGCAGCATCTTGTAGAATACAAAGGACTCGCTGTGGTATTTATACCAACACACACATTTTAAATAGGCCCTCACTTCTTCCTGAAAGGAATCCAAGACTCTGTTGGAACTGAAAACATTCATATTTATGTATCACCAGTTATTGAGGGAACACAAAGTGCTCGGCCAATATGATCTCATTAGTGCTCACAACAGCCCTGAGGAAGAAGTTGGCAAGAATTCCCACCCTCCTTGGAGAGGTGAGAGTATGGAGGCCCCAGAAGGCCAGGGAACACATGCCAGAGCCACTCAGCAGGTGCTCCAGGGAGTGGGGCGATGGCAAGGAAATGGGAGGCTCAAGAGAAGCGTCACAATGCTGTGGCCTCCACAATCATGCAGTGTCCAGAGGACAAGCAGAAACCTGGAAATATCCCCCATGTCTCTCATGATGCGATCTGATAGATGCCTGATGGTACTAACAATGAAATGCCATTCAGGTGTCCAAACAGATCCATGTTCTGTGGAGAAAGACATTCTAAGGCATTTAGATAAAAAAATGCAAGTTTGCAAGAGTATAATATAGTCACTCACTACTATTAAGTAAATGTATAATATGAAGGGGAAAATCTAAAAGAATGTATACCAAATTATATATGAAATATATATGTCTTTGTGTGTTAGTATTTTCAAGAAAAGGCCCTAGAAGATGGGTACCAATTAACTGAAATATACATTCATTTATGACTTTCAAGGAAACTTCTAGAAGAATGTGTAACAATGGTTATCTCAATAGTTGGATTAAATATATTTTCTTAGTCACACATTTGTTAATTTCCAATGTGCATTTTTTTTGGTAATCAGATTAAAACTTTCTAAAAACCAGAAAAGGAAATTCATTGTCACCTAGAAAGTATTTAAAAATAGAAAATAAAACTATTAAAATATGCTCAGAGTGTTTTTCTTTCATTAAAAGAGAACACTAGGAGTGGTTTTCCTTGAGGTGAAGAATTGGAATCCACCAGACTTTCCATTTGTTTCCTACTACAGAGGGAAATTGGATCAGATATTCTATTTTGTAAACATATGGTCCTGTGTCTGCAAAACCCAAATGTAGAATGAATCTTTCTGGCTTTTTTCCTTGATGTTTTTAAACATGAGCTAGACCCTGACTATTTAGCCATTTTTACCTGAAAAACTTTATGCAGAAGGAAAACCAACCCCACCCTGACAAGGGTTTAAATGTCAACTACTCAACATTTTTCATGAGCTACTGAGCAATAGATGTAAATTTTGTTATATATTAAATTTCAAAAACTCAGACCACTGTGCTTTACAGTGTGAATGTACTTAATACTATTGAACTGTACACGTAAAAATGGTTTAAGGATGGTAAATTTTATGTTGTGTGTTTTTACCACAATAAAAATTGCCAAAAACCAAAAAACCAAAGCAACCCTAAACTTAGATTGTTTAAGTCTAAGGTAGAGTACAGTGTAGGAAAAGAAGGGGTGGGATCCAGAAGAGCTGGATTCAGGTTTCAAGTGTGGTTCTTACAGCACCGGGCCTTGGACAGGCTGCATTCACTTATTCTGTTCCTCTCACCTTTCTGAGTAGCTATCACTTGCCAGGCATAGCAGAAGGCACTGAGATACAGTGGCCCATGAAAAGGGTGTGTCCCTGCCCTGGTGGAGTGACCTCGCTTCTCTTAACCACAAGTGCCCCCCAGAAACTACAGGAAATAAGCTGGGCTCAGTGGCTCATGTTTATAATCCCAGCACTTTGGGAAGCTAGAAGCAAGAGGATTACTTGAGGCCAGGAGTTCAAGGCCAGCCTGGCCAACATAGTGGGCCCCTGTCTCTGTTTTATAAAAAATAAAATAAATTTTTTTCCAAAAATTAAAAGAATTTTTTAAAAAAGAAAATGGAAACTAATAATACTTATGCTGACCATGCTTCATGAGAGGGAAATAATTTGCTATCAAGGCTACAGCTTGACTGTAGGTATCAAAAAAAAAAAAAAAATCTCAGCTTCATCCCCTGGGAGACAGACAAATGGATCAAAAGCTGAATTCAGACCCACTTTCCGGTCAGGAGCAGGGCCTGTCGGCAGCATTCTGTACCTTCAGCTTCTCATGCCCTCATCAATGGGGCTGGACAATGAAGGGCACATTTGTGACCTGTGGTGAATTCACAGAGGCGGGACATTGGATAGGTACCACAGGAATGCGGCAGGTGTGAAGGAGGTGCCCAGTGGCAGGCACAGTGGTGAATGTTTATTGTCTGCCCTTTGAGGCAGTAGTGATAACATTGATGATGGTGATGTTGGCTGTGCCAGGCACTGTTCTCAGTGCTTTGCATTTACTTACTTAATGCTCATGATGACCCTGTGATAGAACTACTTTTATTATTCTGTTATTACAAATGAGGAGACTGAGGGGCAAAGAGAATTCGCTAGCTAGAAAGTGGTAGAGTTGAGGTTCAAACACAGGCAATCCAAACATAGACCCTGGCTGGGCATGGTGGCTCCCACCTGTAATTCTAGCACTTTGGGAGGCTGAGGCAGGCAGATCGTTTGAACCCAGGCAAAAACCCTGACTCTACAAAAAAAAATACAAAAATTAGCCAAGCCTGGTGGTGCACACCTGTGGTCCCAGCTACTCAGGAGGCTAAGGTGGGAGGATCACCTGAGCCTGGACAGGTCCAGGCTGCAGTGAGCCATGATTGCGCCACTGTACTCCAGCCTGGGTGACAGAGTGAGACCCTGTCCCTATTGTTCTTCACATTTGATGGATAAGGAAACAGAAACTCAGAGAGGGACTTGCCTAGGGTTCCATGTAGAGAGCTAGGTTTGGCTTTTTTAAGACTCCAAAGCCTGTAAAACATGACACTCTCTTGTAATGCCCCAGGCAGTGAAAATCTCCAGGACAATGAGGTCCACCCTCAGGCTGGTAGCTGATGGGCAGAGCCACTGTCACCAGCCCCATTCTGCATCCTGGCTCCCCAGGCTAAAAACAGGACCTGGGGAGGGGTAATGCTTGCTTGGCTTTCTGCCCATGGCAGATGGGACCGCTTCACCACCGTCTGTGAGTGGCCTCATTCCTAGTCCCTGAGCCTTAATACTTATCTGGATATTCATTCATTCATTCAACAAATATTGATTGAACTCTTTGCCAGGCCCTGTTCTAGGTGCTGGGGATTAAATAGTGAGCCAAATAGTCAACAATGATTTTGTGCTTGGGTTCCAGGGTTTAAGCTCTTGCCTTCTTCCTTCTTACCCCATCCTTCTCTGCACCTCATTTCTTTCCAGAAATAGAGTCCCTTTTTGACCTTTAAGTATTGACATGGTCCATCTGCAGGGCTCTGCTAGCCTAAATGGTGTGTATGTGCAAATGAAAGTGCCCCCTCAGAGTGCACGCAGCCCCACAGGCCCCCAGCTTGGAGAGTAGAGAGTGGGCTGGATTTCAACCCCCATGCACCTTCCAACCTAGGCGTCTTTGGATAAGACACAGTCTATGTTATGGCATGTAGCAGGCCC
>NW_022096277.1:0-2136 GCF_006542625.1 Nomascus leucogenys
GTTAAAGCTTTTCTTCAGTAATATGAGTAAAACGTAAACAAACCTTACTTTTATTTATAATCTGGGCCTTAGAAATACACTTTTTATCCACTGCCCTACCGGGTTTATTCTGGCATTCAAACAGAAGCCAAAGACGAAACAGGTGGTAAGTGTTTGCTTGTAACTTACAGGGGAACGTGGGCGGGGACAAGAAAATAGTTATTTCCTTGCAAAAACATAGAGCAGCAGCTCTTCGCAGTAAGAGCATTGGCTTCAGCAGGCCATTATATGCAGTATGCATTATGTGCAAGACTGAAATTGTAGAACCTTATAATTTGTATGTATGTGTGTGTGCACATGTGCCTGTGTGTTTTCAATCGGCCTCCTGCTGAATGACTCACAGTATAGTTGTCAGTGGGAAAGATGGAAAGATTAATCAGATTAACCAGCTCCTTTAAGAAGCATTATTTCCACCTACAAATATGCCAGTTATGGTGATTCTCTTTCCTCAAACCTTTTCCTTCTTGGAAGGAATTCTTAATACCCTGCAGCAGCGCAGGCCATTAAAGTCCAGGTGGAGTTTTGAAGAGTTCTTTTGAACCTGGGACTACCCGTGTTTTGTGAGGATAAGTCAATGTTTTCAGCAGAGTGAAAGAACGGAACAAAATAATGGTTCCATGTCCCTGTGATTGGACAGGTTCAAATGTTAGTCAAGCAAAGTGTTGAAAACTAGTTGCATCCTGAAATTATTCTTGTTAAATAAGCAAACTGAAATTTTCTTTTAAGTTTTTGTATTTTCTTGCTTCCTAGTTATTTTATATATTATGCTAAATGAAAGTAAGTTTTCTCAAATTCTAATATATTCTAAATTTTCTCATTACTAAAATGTTATAGATGATAAAGTTTAACTGCTTTTAAATTTCTGTAAGTTTAATTTTATAATCAATAATAATGTAAGAATGCGATTTCTTCTATAAACTGGGCTGATATCCAAGTTGTTGCAGAAGATATATGTATAACATATATATCTTCATACATATATAAATATATATGTAAATATATGTATTTAAAGTTCTGAGTAGCTCCAAGACACTCCTGGATACAAGGTTGTTAACCTAAAGTCCATGAATCACCTGAAATTTTATGCACACTTGTGTGAATATGCATTTTTATGAAAATTGAATTCAAAGCTTTCATGACTTTCCTCAAAGGATGTGTGATTTGAAAAAGATTATGAATTACCATATTGAATAGTATTTAAATGCCTTGATAATGCTACCAGGAATTATATTAATTAGGAAAATATGTTTTTTCTATTAATGAGACTGAAGTATTTTCCCACAAAGTCTGTGTTATAATAAAAACTTACACAAAGAAAAATATGATTTGACATTTTCATCCCTTTTCTTCTTGCAGTTATGATACCTCTATGTGTTCATGATGTGCGCTGATATTTTTGTAGATCAGAGCTTCAAGTTCTATGGCTCAGTTGTTAATTTAAAATAGTCTGGATTTATACCCATACATTTCATATCTTTGAATCTACAATGTCCTGATAGATTCCTCATTATTTAACTGTCTTAATGGAAGATGTCTAAAAAATTTATCAGAATGTATATGCAGTTTATCTGGTTCTGTTCCTAATATCACCAAAAATAGAAGACTGACCATTTTCACTTGAAAATAAATTTTGCCAATACATAAACTATGTAGTGATTTTTTCTGAAAAGGATTTTCCCAAGGTAGTTTCTTAGCAGAAAAGACATTTGTAGAATGGACCTGACCATTCTGACATTTAAAGATGGTTATAAGACAGTAAAAATTTTCTACTTCAAAATATTGAAAGCCTCAGACATTTAGTTGTTCAAAATTTGAGTTCCTAGTGTATTGCTGGGCAATTTTAGGCACTGAATACCCAGATTAGTGAAACTCAAAGGTATCTTGCTCCAAATTACTCATTTTATAAATAAAGAAACCGAGACTGTCCTAGGATGGTCCTTAGTTAGCCAACAGAATCGGAGATCACCTATTTTGGCTTTCTTTAACCCACTCCCATGCACCAGTAGGGATGCAGACTACAAGCAATTCTTGACTACGAGTTTAAGAAATAGTCCCTGTTTTTTTTTTTTTTTTTTTTTGTTTTTTTTTTTTTGTTTT
>NW_022096278.1:0-48063 GCF_006542625.1 Nomascus leucogenys
AACGGAAGACCCAGCGAGAAAAGGGAACGAGCCAGTGATGCCCGCACGGATATGGGTGGATCCTAGATGCATTTTGCTAAGGGAAAGAAGCCAGACCCAATAAGCTACCACAGTAGCATTCCCATTCCTAGGCCATTCTGGAAAAGGCCAAACCACAGGGACTGAGAAGCAGTCTGGGTGGCCAGGGGCTGACGAATCGGGGAGAGGCTGGGTGCATAGGGGCCACCTGGAGACTTGGAGGATGAAGGAGTCACTCCAGGAGGGGCTGGAGCGGTGGCCGGGAGACTCTGCACATTGGTTTGGAACTGTGGAGGAACTGTACACCCAGAGACTGAACTGGCGTGTGTGCAAACTGGAAAAAAAAAAATCATTCGGAGTGAAAAGGATCGGTCAACTCACTGTACAACTGGGCTATTTGCATGTCACAGATGTGGCTTTTACTGAAACATTTCTTCAACAGTCTCAGGCCCTGAAGAGCTCACTGCTTTTCTGGTGAATCATCTGAATGTGAAATGGGATTTGTTGTTAGGATTTGTAGACAAAGTGAAACAAACAGCATCTGCACAAACCAAACCATAGCCCCCTTTCTCTGTTTCCTAGGCAGCGGGAACTCTTCTACATACTCCTGGCATATGCGGAGTATAACCCGGTGAGTATTCCCGGCAGTGAGGTTCCTGGGCCGTATTTCCATATTCACGGGAGTGGGTGTCTGGTGGGGGTGTCGTTGCTTCTTTTAAAGTTGGTATTGTGACCCACCAGGTTATAGGAGGTAGGATTCCAGCTCCCCGCTGGCATAAACCTCCAAGCAAGGGGTGGTGTCAAGGGGTCAAGCTGAGACACAAAGGAGTTGGGGCCTGGACTCCTGGTGTCACCTGGGCCTGACCACCACTTCTCAGAACAAGAAGTGACGCCCTCCTCCTGGGGCTGCCCCAAAGCCTGGGAGCTTGGCAGCCTCACATGCAGGATGGTGGTCTCAGGAGACATTTTGGACAAGGTGCTGAAGTGCCTGATGGACTTGGCTCTTGTCATGAAATGAATTTGCATCCTGAGGAAGACCCTTCTTCAGAGGAAGCCTGTCCAGTCACCTCTGCCCTCTCCAGTGACATGAGTCCTCCCAGGTGACCTCAGCCCTCCCAGCTGATGTCCTTCCATAGTGACTCTGGCTCTTGCAGGAGGTGGGCTACCGCAGGAACCTGAGCCACATCGCCGCCTTGTTCCTCCTGTATCTGCCTGAGGAGGACGCATTCTGGGCCCTGGTGCAGCTGCTGGCCAGTGAGAGGCACTCCCTGCAGGGTAGGTGAACAGCTGCCCCTGGGGCCTCATGCAGCCAGACCCGGGGACGGCCACCGTGGCCAGGTGATCTCGGCTTTCAGCCAAGGCACCCTCCTTGTGTCGCTGGCTCGTTGGGAGCCTTTAGGACGTCTCTTCTGAGGGTCCCACAGGAGTCCGCAGCTGGCCCCCCACAGCCCAAGTCAGACAACTTTCCACCCCATCAGCAGAGGGCATCTCATCCTCCCCGTGGCCACCCTCTGTATCCCGGAGCCACGGCCTCCGGCTCTGATTCTGTGCAGCTGACTCTCCCCTCCCTGAGAGTCCTCCTGCCCTCCAGCTGCCGGGGCTCCCGCTGCCCTTGGTGCGCACGAATGGGCCGACCAAGCCCAGGTGGCAGCATCTCCCCATCCCGTGTCCCCTGGCCCGACCCCACTTCCAGGAAATGACCAGGAAGCCCAGTACCCACACTGTTCTGGCTGCCCTGCTGTGGCCTCAAAGTCAGGCTTGCCCCTTCTGCACCCTGGCCCAGGAGGCCTCCAGGGGAACCTCCAGCCAGGCTCCAGGGGATGTTCCCGCCCCACCTCCCCAGGGTAAAGGCCGAAAGGTGGGGTCACCAGATGGGAGGGTGGGAGGCCTTCGGGTTTGGGGGCCTCTCAAGCTGCCCAGCTCTTGCAGCTGATGGCTCCACATCTTGGGGGAAGGCTCTGATTTCATGATGGGCTGGGGGCCTCTCAGGATTCCACAGCCCAAATGGCGGGACAGTCCAGGGGCTCCAAGACCATCAGGAGCATGTGGTACCCACGTCACAACCCAAGACCATGTGGCATCTGGTGAGTTTATGGTCCCCCTCGGCTCTTCCCCAGAGGCCCTGCATCCCGTGGGGCTGGAGGAGCAGGGGGGCTGGAGCCCCTCGTGGGGCTGGTGACTGGCTGAGTCCCAGCCAGGGCCTGACCTGGGATGCCGGGTTCTCCATGGGCTGGGAGTTGGTTTCCTTTCCTGCCCTGGAGGAGACAGAGGCACAGGGATGGGGCCCCAGCTCCCGCAGAGCAGGGCAAAGGGCAGTGTGTCCACCGAGAGTGTGGGAAGGGGACGGTGTCGCGGGGAGCCCTGGACACTGCCCAGTGTTCTGCACTAGGCATAGGTTCTTCAGAGGCCCTGGAAGAGGGAGGTTTTTAGGGCAGCCCAGTGGCCTGAGCACCTCTGTTACTCCCATCAGGACCAGGACATAGACGCTGGTCTATGCGGGCAGCATCTCTCGTTAGGCTGGCTTCTCCGGACGTTAATGAAGGTAAGGCGGCATAGGGAGACCCTGGCTCAGGGACCTTCGTTGCCCTGCAGTGCCCTGCTTCCTCAGTCCGGCAGTCTGGCTCACCCCCAGCGCACAGGAGGCTCAGGCGGGTCCCCGAAGGACACGCAAGCAAAACCCTCTGCCCAAGAGGGGTCATCCCAGGGCAGTGGCTGGGGCTCAGGCCCAGCCTCATGGGCAGACTGGGCCAGGACCTGACTTGAGAGGGCTCAGGGAAGCCTCAAGCGCTGGGCAAGCCCCTCTCTCCAGGAGCCACATCTCCACTCATATGAGTGCCCCCCACGAGGAGCTGCAAGACCTTGCCTGACCCAGCATCCTGGAGGGCCCAGGCGACGCTCATGGGGAAGGCCACTGACTCTGGGGACTGAAACCCCAATGGGCACAGCTCAAGCCACAGCCCCAACCTGGAAGGGCCAGGTTCTCCCACGCCTGCTGTCTCCACAGATCTCTCTCGGGCTGACCCTGCGCCTGTGGGACGTTTACCTGCTACAAGGAAAACAAGCACAGATGCACATGACCAGCATTGCATTCGAGGTGCAGAGCAGTAAGTCTACGTGTGCCTAATGGGGCCTGGGGAGCCCCGGGGTCAGACCCCGACTGGCCCGAGGGCAGCTTCCTCACACTGTCCTCACAATCCCCTGTTCTGGCTCAGAGGGAGGTCTGGCCAGGTGGGCCGGGAAGGGCACTGTGACAGCGAGCCCATCCCCCACATGACCCAGATGAAAGTCAGGAGTGTGGCGGGCACTTCCCTGTCCAGGTCGCCCCCCAGTCACAGCCTCCTGTGCACATCTGGACCACAGGGGTGGCCACAAAAGGATCCAGCACCACCCAGTGAGAGGCTGAAGTGGCCATGGGGTACGGGCTGGCCCCCTCCCAGGGAACTCTTCTGGCCTGATGTCCACCCTGTCCCTAGAGCGCCTCAAGGAGACCAGTTCCGGCCTGTGCGCATGCATCGCGAGCCAGTTCTGCCATCACTGGGCCAGGGATGATGACACAGTGCTCAAGCACCTCAGGGCCTCTGTGAACAAACGAGGGAGGAAGCAAGCGGACCTGCCACCCCAGGTGGGCTCCAGTGCCGTGTCCCCTCCCATGTCACCCTCTGGGGCAGTCAACAGTGGGGGAGGGCCCGGGACCTGCAACCCTACTACCTGGGCCTTCCTCTTCACCTTTTCTTCCTCCTCTTCCTCCTGGACTCTAAGAAAGTAAAGGAGGCCCACCGGTCCTCAGGGCAGGCGCTCAGTGCCTGTGTACTGGACGTGTTGTGCACGCAGGAGGGGGATGTGAGCAAGACCCTCCCTCAAGCCCCCCCCACTTTCCACGGTGTCTGGCTCTCCCCCTCACAGGGCCCTCAAAGTTACTAGAGGAGCCAGACCCATTTGTGGGAGACCCCGCATCTCCCTGCAAGCACCCACAGCCTCAGAGAGCAGCAGAGGCCCCTCACTCCTGCACACTCCTCCAAGGTTGCCAGGACAACAAGCCTTGAGCCAGGGAGACAAGGGAATTGGGGGCCCCTGACCCCCAGAGCATTCAGGGAGAGGGCACAGGAGGGACCCCGGGCCCAGAGCCAGAGCCAAGAATTCAGCCCGATGTGGGAACAGTCAGTCCTGGCATGGACTGGGCAGCCCAGGAGGGCAGAGGGTGACCCACGTCCGGGCCCAAAAACCCACTGCAGAGATGGGTCCCCATGTGAGGTGGCAAGGGCTGGGTGACATCCAAGGACCCTCCCACCTGAGTTCTGACTGGGGGCCGTATCCCAGGCCCAACAGCCCTGGGACGAATGTGTGTGGCAGGAAACCCACAGCCAGTCCCAACCCTGGGGGCAGTCCCAGGAGCCACCCGCCATGCCACGACAGCTTCCCCACGCCAGGCAGCACACACCCCCCCTCTGGGATCAGCAGACTACAGGCTTGTCCTCAGTGTCAGGCCACGGGGGCCACACAGAGACCCCGAGGACTACAGAGATGCAGGCAGGTGGGGCCCAGCCCGGAAAGGCCTGCATGGGCTCCCTGGAGACGCTGACCACGTCTGTTTTCCTTTCAGCCAAAGCCGAGCAAGGGTCCTCGGCACCCAGGCCTGTGCCAGCTTCACGTGGCGGCAAGACCCTCTGCGAGGGGGACAGGCAGGCCCCTCCAGGCCCACCAGCCCAGTTCCAGCAGCCCATTTGGTCAGCTTCCCCGCCAAGGGCACCTCGTTCTTCCACACCCCGTCCTGGTGGGGCTGTCTGGGAAGACACCTACCCTGTGGGCACTCAGTGTGTGCTCAGCCCGGCCCTGGCTCAGGGAGGACCTCAGGGTTCCTGGAGACTGCTGCGGTGGAACTCCATGCCCTGTCTCCCGACGGACCTGGATGCAGGGGACCCTTGTTTTCTCCATTATGATTTCCAACAGAGCTACTGGGTCCGTGCCATATCCCAGGAGGACCAGCTGGCCACCCGCTGGCAGGCTGAACACTCTGCCGAGGGAGTGAGATTGGCTTTAGCGGAAGAGAACGATGCGGGCATGGACTTCCGGGCCCTGCCCTGCGCCCAGCACTGATTCCGACCAGGACACCTCCTTCGCAGCTAGGGACGAGGAGCAGTGCACTCCCATCTCAGGGCCTTATTATTTAGTTAATAGGATTGTACTCATGTTACATTTCTCAATTTTTTTTAAGAGATAAAGTCTCACGCTGTCACCCAGGCTGGAGTGCGGTGGTGCAATCATGGCTCACTGCTTCCTGGAACTCATGGGCTCCAGCAATCCTCCTGCCTCAGCCTCCTGACTAAGTGGGACTATAGGCACACGCCACCGTGCCTGGCTAATTTCTTTGACTTTTCTCTAGAGACAGGGTCCACCCGCGTTTCCCAGGCTGGTCTCAGACTTCTAGACTCAAGTGAACCTGAACCTCCCGCCTCGACCTGTCAAATTGCTGGGATTACAGGTGTGAGCCACCACACCCGGCCTGAATCTCTTATGTGCCATGCTACTACAAAACTCATTATTAGGGGCAGCTGGATGGAAGGTGTAGGAGGACGCTGTAGTGCCTTTACAATATTTCTGTATATCTAAAATGATTTCAACAGGAAACATTTGTTTCAAAACGTGAAGGTTTTGACGACACCATGAGCCTGGCTTTGTACTTTAAACTCATGGAAGGAGAACCACCTTCACGTTTTGAAATAAATGTTTCCTGTTGACATGATTTTAGATATACAGGAATATTGTAAAGGCATAACAGTGTCCTCCTACACCTTCCATCCCACCTCCCCTCATAATGACGTTTTGTAGTAGCATGGCACATAAGAAATTCAGGCCGGGTGTGGTGGCTCACACCTGTAATCCCAGCAATTTGAGAGGTCGAGGCGGGAGGTTCAGGTTCACTTGAGTCTAGAAGTCTGAGACCAGCCTGGGAAACGTGGGTGGACCCTGTCTCTAGAGAAAAGTCAAAGAAATTAGCCAGGCACGGTGGCGTGTGCCTATAGTCCCACCTAGTCAGGAGGCTGAGGCAGGAGGATTGGTGGAGCCCATGAGTTCCAGGAAGCAGTGAGCCATGATTGCACCACCGCACTCCAGCCTGGGTGACAGAGTGAGACTTTATCTCTTAAAAAAAAATTAAGAAGTGGGTACAATCATATTAACTAAATCCTATTAACTAAATAATAATGCGAACTATTATCTAAGGTTATGAAGATTAGAATTATCCCATTTTTGCCTAACTTCTCATACCTGTCCTAAGATCCCACCTGGGACTCACTCTCTGCCTTCAGCTCATGTCTCTTCAGCTTCCTCCACATGGTTCAGCAAACACACACCTGATGAGCTGATGGCTCACACACAAGGATAGACCTGTGGGCAGGGATTTTCAAGTTTATACAGTAAATGAGTTTTCCATGGTGTTCCGGAGAGCACTCTTTGAGAAACACTTTGACAGTGACTCTAGGCCTCGACATCCATCAGCTGCTGTAGCTCGAATTTTGTTCAAGCTCAGTGAACACTTGCTCTGCCGGGTGCATGTGAAAGGGGCAAAGATGAGTAAGCTGCAAATGAAGAAGACAGGACACAGAGGGTCTGTTTAAGCTCTATCCCCTGCCTTCAGCACTGATGGATCCAATCCAACTCTTAGGGAATGGTGGCCACGTGCTGGGACAGCCCCGGGCTCTGAGGATCTGACAGTGAGTGACGCAGAGCCAGGCCTTGCCCGTGGGGAGCTCTCCAGCATACACCTCCCTCTCCCCTCACGGCGCCCTGCAAAGCAGGCATCAATGCCATTGTTAATGCACAGAGGAGGAACCTGACTGTTAGACAGAATAGATAGTAAATCCATTTAATAGTAATCATATTGTCCAAAAAGAATGAGGCATATTTATGTGACATGGGAAGATCCACAATTAATGTTAAATGCTAAAAGATATAAAATGTTATGCCCAATAAAATACTTTCTGCGAGAGAATATATGTTAATTTATGCAAGTGGCGCCAATGTGGAGGGTTGATGCTAATTTCATTATACCTCACAGACAGACCTGGGCTCTCCCACTCATTATCTGTGTGGCCTAGGGTAAGTCATTTCACTGCTGTAGGCCTCAGCTTCTTCATCTGTCAGGCAGTAGTGATACCCTGACTACTCTGCAGGGTAACTCTGAGATTTAAGCGTGATCATCTCAGAATATGCCTGGCAAACAGTAGGAGCTCAGAACTTGATGTTTTTTTCCTACAGCAACCGCTGTAGGGGATAGCAGCTAATGCAAGAGGTTGGTAAATCCTTATATATATCAAATATTGTAGAAACATAACTACATGCTACTATTTTTTCAAACCCTCCCCTCACCCTTTTTTTTTCCCTGAGACAGAGTCTCACTCTGTTGCCCAGGCTGGAGTGCAGTGGCGCCATCTCGGCTTGGCTCACTGCAACCTCTGACTCCTGGGTTCAAGCGATTCTTGGGCCTTAGTCTCCCAAGTAGCTGGGATTACAGGCATGTGCCACCATGCCCAGGCAATTTTTTTGGTATTTTTAATAGAGATGGGGTTTCTCCATGTTGGCCAGGCGGGTCTCCAGCTCCTGGCGTCAAGTGATCTGCCTGTCTCGGCCCCCCAAAGTGCTGGGTCAAACCTCTTATACCCAGTAAAACAGCCTCACTGGGTCGATGGATGTCAGTGGTGCCTAACATTTTTACTTTATAAAAGGTCTTCCTGAGGCCATTTGAAAGTATGAATCAAAACACTTTATGAACAGGGCCACAGGTTTGCATGAGGCTTGTCAGTGGACCTCCAGGATGAAGACCAAAGTAATTGTGCAATTTCTAGTGGAATAATTGACACTTAAGATCTTATTTATAGGCCGGGCGGGTGGCTCACGCTTGTAATCCCAGCACTTTGGGAGGCCGAGGTGGGCGGATCACGAGGTCAGGAGATCGAGACCACGGTGAAACCCCGTCTCTACTAAAAAATACAAAAAATTAGCCGGGCGTGGTGGCGGGCGCCTGTAGTCCCAGCTACTCGGAGAGGCTGAGGCAGGAGAATGGCGTGAACCCGGGAGGGGAGCTTGCAGTGAGCGAGATTGCGCCACTGCACTCCAGCCTGGGCGACAGAGCGAGACTCCGTCTCAAAAAAAAAAAAAAAAAAAAAAAAAAAAAAAAAAAAAAAAAAATCTTATTTATTTATCAAAAGACTGATGTGAGGTATGAATTCTTAACCCCAATTTGCAGAAACTGAGACTTTGCCTGACACCACAGAGCTAGGAAAAAGTGGGCATAAGATCCTCACCAAGTCTGACTTCCAAAGGAAGATTTCAAAAGAAACCTCCTTGCTACCTGCCAAATCTCTGTAGAGCCAGCAGCCGTGTTCACACATCAAACAGGACAATGACAATAGCACCAGGAATAGCTACTCCTGGTCAGATGCCCTCATGAGCTCAACTCCGCAGGATGGGGACACCGGGCCCTGCCTAGGGGAAAGGAAGGGGGTTTGTAGAGGAAGCCCAGCCAGCCAAGCAACCAGAGATGGGAAAAACCCATTGGGAAGAACTTGCTTGCTCTAGCTGGGCTTTGCAAAACACAGGAAAAGATGAGTCCGCACAGGCCAGGCGCGGTGGCTCACGCTTGTAATCCCAGCACTTTGGGAGGCCGAGGTGGGCGGATCACGAGGTCAGGAGATCGAGACCACGGTGAAACCACGTCTCTACTAAAAATACAAAAAATTAGCCGGGTGTGGTGGCGGGCGCCTGTAGTCCCAGCTACCCGGAGAAGCTGAGGCAGGAGAATGGCGTGACCCCGGGAGGCGGAGCTTGCAGTGAGCCGAGATTGCGCCACTGCACTCCAGCCTGGGCGAGAGAGCGAGACTCCATCTCAAAAAAAAAAAAAAAAAAAAAAAAAAGATGAGTCTGCACAGACAGAAATGGTCTACAATGGCTGAATGTTTCATGTAGAAATTTTATTTTATGATTAATACACTTGTGCCATTTCTTAGAATCATTTGCTTGTTTAATTCTAGTCTATCAAGTGATAATTTTGTTGATATTTAGAGGCTTTTCAGTTAATTTCTGTGGGATTTTTGGTTATATTTAACAAGGAAAATAATACGAAATCTGTAAGGAAAAAAAGAAACAAAGCCAATTATTCCCGAGAATGTTTAAATTTATTAAAGTACACTTGTTAATTGTTAGTATAGAACCTACATTTCATAATAGAAAATCTTGGACTTGCCAGTGGTAGCTGCTGGAATGAAGTGTTTGTCCAGTACATCCAGAAAACGTCGCCACAGATTAACTTTAGCTCAGTCTCAACCTGAAAAAATAAAAGTAAATTTAAAAAAATCAGATTGCCGAAGTCTAGAAATTCTGTAAATTATTACACATTCTATGTACCTCTGTTTTTGTGGAAGAGAGCTTATTAACAATTCGTTTCCCTCTCCAAACTCCCTTCTTCCCTTTTGACACAAAAGCAGAGAAAAGCTGCCTGTCGGTTTTCAAAAGTATCTTTTCCTTTCTCCACGCAATTAAGCGCTACACACACACACACCCCCCACCCCAACACCCCCTCACAGTCCAACTGCAGAATCACCAATGACTGGAACTAAACACTGATGCTACTTGGTAAATGCTGGTCAATTACATGAATATTTCACAAGGTAGCAACTATTGTGTCCATTTACTTGGGAAAACAGAAGCTAAGACATTTGCTCAAAGATCATCCGCTTAAAAGAACTTAATAAGCAGAGCTAGGATTTGAAGCCAGGCAGGGTGCAAGGGACAGAGCAAAATTCAAACCCAGGCAGTTTGCCTTCAGTACTTATATTCCTAACAACGTTCAACAGGCAATCCCTTTAGTGGAAGAGATCAAAAACTAGTTAAGATACCAAAAATCTATGGATCAAAGTAACTATTGCCACTCATTTATATTCATTTATAATGCTGAAAATGTACACCACCTCTAAAGGCACATACCCAGTTTACTTCTTCTTCTCCTTTTTTTTTTTTTTTTTTTTGAGAGGGAGTCTGGCTTTGTCGCCCAGGCTGGAGTGCAGTGGCGTAATCTCAGCTCACTGCAACCTCCACCTCCCGGGTTCATGCCATTCTCCTGCCTCAGCCTCCCTAGGAGCTGGGACCACAGGCGCCTGCCACCACGCCCAGTTAATTTTTTGTATTTTTAGTAGAGATGGGGTTTCACCATGTTAGCTAGGATGGTCTCCATCTCCTGACCTTGTGATCCGCCTGCCTCGGCCTCCCAAAGTGCTGGGATTACAGGCATGAGCCACCACGCCTCGCCTATTTTTTGTTTTTTAGACAGAGTCTTCCACTGTCACCCAGGCTGGAGTGCAGTGGCCCTATCTCGGCTCACTGCAGCCTCTGCCTTCCAGGTTCAAGCAGTTCTCATGCCTCAGCCCCCTGAGTAGCCAGGATTACAGGGGTGCACCACTGTATCCGGTTAATTTTTCTATTTTTAGTAGAGATGGGGTTTCACCATGTTGGCTAGGCTGCTCTTGAATTCCTGGCCTCAAGAGATCCACCTACCCCAGCCTCCCAAACTGCTGGATTATAGGTGTGGGCCACGCGTGGCCCAACTCTACTATTTCAGTGAAGCTCCTGTACCCTAGGTCATCACTGACTTCCCAGTTGCTGAATCCAGTTGTCTTTACTGAGTTGGTCCTTAATTTAACTTTCTTTTGCATTGAAGCTACTGACTGACCACAGCATTTGGAAACTCTGTTCATCTTATTACTGTGATTCTACTTTCCTTATTTTTCATCTTTTCTCTTAAGTCTGTGGCTTCTCAGACTTCCTCACAATTGATTGCTTATTTTAAAAATTCAAAAATTTAAACCTCCTGAGCAGTTCAAAAATAATATACCTTTGAAATTTTTTAAACTTTTCGGAGTTGCAAGAATACTTCGGTGATCACCAGTTGTTACCATTTTGCCATATTTCTTTGTGTGTCCCTCCCTTTCTACCTGCCCCCATATATATGTATATCTAAGAATATTCACGTTTTTTAACTTTAATAAATTTTCTTCCTGTACAATTTGAGAGTTAACCGAAGATTTCATAGCATTTACCCCAATTTCTTCTATATGTCTGCTAAGAATAAGAGCATTTTTTTTTTTTTTTTTTTGAGAATGAGTCTCACTCTGTCGCCCAGGCTGGAGTGCAGTGGTGCAATCTTGGCTGACTGCAACCTCCACCTCCTGGGTTCAAGCGATTCTCCTGCCTCAGCCCCCCAAGTAGCTGGGATTACAGGTGCCTGCTACCACGTCTGCCTAATTTTTGTAATTGTAATAGAGATGGGGTTTTGCCATGTCGGCCAGGCTGGTCTCAAACTCCTGACCTAAGGTGATCCGCCCTCCTCGGCCTCCCAAAGTGTTGGGATTACAGACGTCAGCCTCCATTCCCAGCCTCTTTTTCCTTTTGTAATTAACAAGTGATCTATGGAATGATAGAAATAGTGTGAATATTCTGTCCCATAATAATCTTTACTTAATGGTTTCATCTGGATTGCTTCTTGCCCAAATCAATTACTGTAGTGATTAGAAAATGGAGACTTTTCTATTTTTTCTGTACTGTCATTCTTCTGTAAAGATTTTTTTACACTCCTTTTTTTTTGAGACGAAGTCTCGCTTTGTCACCAGGCTGGAGTGCAGTGGTATGATCTCAGCTCACTGCAACTTCCGCCTCCCAGGTTCAGGTGATCCTCCTGTCTCAGCCTCCAGAGTAGCTGGGACCACAGGCATTCGCCACTGTGTCTAGCTAATTTTTTGTATTTTTAGTAGAGATGGGGTCTCACCATGTTGGCCAGGATGGTCTCCATCTCTTGACCCCGTGATCCAGCCACCTCAGCCTCCCAAAGTGCTGGGATTACAGGCATGAGTCACTGCGCCTGGCCCTATACTCCCTTTTTAAGTTTTTTTTTTTTTGAGTTGGAGGTTCACTCTGTTGCCCAGGCTGGAGTGCAATGATGTGGTCTTGGCTCACTGCAACCTTCACCTCCCAGGTTCAAGCAATTCTCCTGCCTCAACCTCCTGAGTAGCTGGGATTACAGGTACGTGCCACCACACTCGGCTGATTTTTGTATTTTTAGTAGAGATGCGGTTTCACTGTGTTGGCCAGGCTGGTCTTGACCTCCTGACCTCATGATCTGCCCGCCTCAGCCTCCTAAAATGCTGAGATTACAGGTGTGAGCCACTGCACCTGGCCCTTTTTTTTTTTTTTTTTTTTTTTTGAGACAGGGTCTTCCTCTGTTGCCCAGGCTTGAGTGCAGTGGCATGATCATGACTCACCACAGCCTTGGACACTAGGCTGCCTCAGCTCACTGCAACCTCTGCTTCCCGGGTTCCAGTGATTCTCGTGTCTCAGCCTCTGGAGTAACTGGGAGTACAGGTGCTCACCAGCATACCTGGCTAATTCTTGTATTTTTAGTAAAGATGAGGTTTCACCATGTTGGGCAGGCTTGTCTCAAACTCCTGGCCAACATGGTGATCCACCTGCCTTGGCTTCCCAAAGTGCTTCCTATTGTTAGCCCTATTTCCAGTCGAATTCCATAGCGTTCTTCTCCTTTATTTTTATTTTTTTATTTTTGAGACGGAGTCTCGATCTGTCCCCCAGGCTGGAGTGCAGTGGTGCAATCTCGGATCACTGCAGCCTCCACCTCCTGGGTTCAAGCAAGTCTCTGCCTCTGCCTCCTGAGTAGCTGGGATTACAGATGCCTGCCACCATGCCCGGAAAATTTTTGTATTTTTAGTAGACACGGGATTTCATAATCTTGGCCAGGCTGGTCTTGAACTCCTGACCTTGTGATCCACCTGCCTCGGCCTCCCAAAGTGCTGGGATTACAAGCGTGAGCCACTGCGCCCGGCCACATCCTTCTTTCAGTTCATATTTGGGTATCCTTTTTTTCTACAGTGAGAACTCTGGTAACAACATAAATAAATGCAGTCATTTGTTCAGTTGTACAATATATGCATAATGAAAATTATAATACCGATAGTATTTCTGGCTACAAACCTATTAAGTTTGATTTAATATTTCTTTACAATTTTTTGTGTGCTTACATATAGGCCACTAAAGGTGTGCAGTCTAAAATTACGTAAGTATCTTTTTCTCACCAGGCGCAGTGGCTCACGCCTGTAATCCCAGCACTTTGGGAGGTCAAGGCGGGCAGATCATGAGGTCAGGAGTTCGAAACCAGCCCGGCCAACATGGTGAAACCCGTCTCTACTAAAAATACAAAAATTAGCTAGGCGTGGTGGCGGGCACCTGTAGTCCCAGCTACTTTGGAGGCTGAGGCAGGAGAATCACTTGAACCTGGGAGGAGGAGGTTGCAGTGAGCCGAGACCACGCCACTGCACTGCAGCCTGGGTGACAGAGTGAGACTCCGTCTAAAAAAAAAAAAATCTTTTTCTCATATCTTTTTTCTCTTTCTCTTTCTGTGGTAAAGTTATTGGTATAATAGTCAATTAAATTTATGTATTCCTATTGTATTCCGTTGTACTGCCCACCCCTCATCCTTGTTGATTTTATTTTTGGAATATATTAAACATTAATATGGTTCAAAAGGAAAAATCTCCATTTTAAAATTGCAGTAATATTTCATTCAGGAAAGAAAAAAATGGATGATAAAACCATTGAGGTTTTTTTTACTCAGAAGATATACTGAAAAGTCTTATTTCTTATCCTTCCCTTCCAGTATCATTAGCTTTTAGTTTATCTTAGTTGTCTTCATTTTTGCAGGTATAAGCAGATACAGATTATATATATATTCTCATTTCCCCTTTCTTGTACAAAAGATAGCGTAGTATCCATGCTGTTGTACTTTTAAATACTCTTTTGTTTCTTGTTTTCATAGAGATTTTTCTTATTTTTATAGCTTTGTCACATGTTGTGTAGATTCCATAGGTTTTTGGCCAATATCCTAGGTCTGAGCATTTAGGCTGTTTCCAGTGTGTCAGTTTCGCAGATAATGTTGGAACCAATAACCTGTGTATTTGCTTTCCATGTTACTTATGGAGATGTACCACCGGGGTAACTTCCTGGAACTGACACCTGGCATGTCTAAAACAGGGCATCGTTTTCCCAAAACTTTTTCACTTTCATTTGCCAGTATTGAATGGCACCATTATCTATCCTATTACTTATGCAGAAATAAAGGTATCATCATTTCCTCTCATATCTAGTTTTGTCAGCAAATGCAAATTATGTATTCTTAGCCTTTCATTTTATTCTACCTTCATTTTCTTATAGATCTTCTTAGTGGGTTTATTATACTAGCCTCCTAACTAGCCTCATTTCTCTCCTAATACTCCCTACTGCTACTAGACGTGTCTTTTGTAAAGCCAAGTATTTGTTCATTTCACCCAGACCTTCCTCTGTCCAGATCTTCCATTTCCTGGCCTCTACCTACTTCCCTAGCCTAATCTCTAACCACTTCTAACCACAGTGAGCTACTTGTAGATTCCCCAGACATATCCTGTCCTATCAAGCCTCTTTTGCACTGGAATGCCTTTTTTTTACCTTCTACATTTCTTTCTTTCTTTGTTTCTTTTTTTTTCTTTTTCTTTTTTTTTTTTTTTTTTTTTTTTTACCATTTTTGTGGAGAATGGGGTCACACGTGTTACCAGGCAGATCTCGAACTCCTGGGCTCAAGCGATCCTCCTGCCTCTGCCTACCTAAGTGCTGGGATTACAGACATGAGCCACCGCGTCCAGGCCACATTTCATTTTAATAACTTTCAAGCAAGACTTTTTGCTAGGTCAGATGTAGTTCCCCTGTTTACCCTTACCATCCTGCGCTGGCCTACATTGACTTGTCCGTCAATGTAGGGGAGGCGGCTGGGTGGAGGCTGGGTGACCAAGGAAGAGGGGAGCCAGGGCTGGGCCTGAGGGTTGTCTGAAGCTTGGGAGTCACAGTCTCAGCACCTAGGAAAGCAAGAATCTAGGGGCTAAGGTGCAGGAAGGGCAGAGGCTGGCCAGGCAAGGAGGCCAAAAGTTTCTGGCGCTGCAGGGGGCAGAGAAGAGCTGGATGGGGAGGTTCCTGAGCAGGCAGGGAGCAGGATTCTGGATTACCACGTGCTGGTGCTGGCGGCAGCCTCCTGCTGAGCTCATCTCAGGGTATAGAGCTGGAGTGGGGGCAGGGATGAGACCCATCACAGTGGCAGCCCCAAATTAGCAGCATCCTTTGATCCTAAACTCAGATGTGGAGTTAATCCTTTCCAACCGCTGGAATGGGGTAGAGTGAGGCTGCTGGTTTTCTGAGACCCCAGTCAAGGTGGAAGCAGGTGGCTACCCCCTAGGTTTTCATGCTCACTCTTCCTTTGGGAGGAGATGAGGAGTGGGAGAAGTGCCCCAGCCCTCAGGTGACCATTAGCCTTACCCCTCCCCTGGCGAGGTGAGTGCCCCCTTGCCCCGGCCAGGGGCCAGCTTGGAGTTGTGTCGGAAGGCCCTAGCCAGCCAGCGAGCCCGGGACCTCAGTGAGACAGCCAGTGCACTGCTGGCCAAGGACAAGCAGATTGCTGCCTTGCAGCGGGAGTGCAGGGAGCTGCAGGCCAGGCTCACTCTGGTGGGCAAGGTGCGAGGAGGCCCTGGTTACCTCTTCCAGCTCAGCCCTGCACGGGGCCATCTGCCTGTTGTGGGATGCGGACAAGATGTTAATGAGATGCAAATGAACGGGAGGGTGGAGGTTGCTGGGAGTAGGTTCCCCTGGCAACGGCCCAGGTGGGAGAGGGAGACAGGGGTGGAGCCATGAGTCCCAGACCTGGGCATTTCTGCGCTCCAGGCTTGAGGCTGTTTGCCGGTGGGTCTGGCTGTATGCATCCACACATCCCCTGTGGAAGGGATGTTCACAAGGTATTTAGCACCCAAGAAATAAGTTACGGAGAATGACCGCATAGGGGCTCGCGGGAGCATGTGGCCACATACGCATGCACATGTAACCAGGCACGGACCCATGGGAGGGTGTGCACAGTCCCGCGCATCGGAGCCCCTCCAGCAAGGCAAAGGGCTCTGCAGGGGATGGCACGGGGCAGGCAAGGGTTAGGCCTGACTCAGGCCTGACTCCCCTCCTTGTCCCTGTCCCTGTCCCTGTCCCCCAACCTCAGGAGGGTCCCCAGTGGCTCTACGTGTGGGACTTCGATGGGCTGCTGCGCGAGTCCCAGCGGGAGGTGCTGCGGCTGCAGAGGCAGATGGCGCTGCGCAACCAGCGGGAGACGCCCCCACTCCCGCCGTCCCGGCCCCGGGCCCTGCTCTCCAGGCCAGAGCAGGGGAGCCGGCTCCCGGGCCCCGGGAGAGGTGAGCGCCGGCGCCAAGGGCAGGTGTGTGGGTGCGCGCAGATGGGTGGGGGGAACGACCACCGGGATCTCCCCTGCACCGTGCTCAGAACCCCAAGGACTCAGTGGTGGTGTGCGCACTCCCAGGGGCTGGGGAACTTTCCCGTCCTGGGCAGGGTCCACCTCCAAGCCTCCCGTGCTCGTACCTGCGCCGTGCCCTCCCCTGGGGGCTCCAGGGTTCCGCTCCCCATAGGCCTGCGCCCAGCGGGGCCTGGCCGGCCGCCCCTGCCGCGCTGCGAGTGGTACGGCCCGGCCGCAAATTCCCTGGTTGCCCTGGCAGCCGCCCGGGGCCCAGCCCGCGCCGCCTCCTCCCGCCGCCGCCGTAGAGCGGGGACGCCCCCGGTCAGCGCCCGCCTGGCTGGCCAGGCCTGGCCCCGGCTACCCGGGGGCGGACGTACGTCCGCCCTGGCTCCAGGTACAGGCAACCCTCACTGAGCGCGGGGCTTAGGCAGCCCCTGTCTCGAGGCCCAGGCACCCGCTCCGGACCCCTAGAACTTAGGAGTCTGGCTTCTCTCCATCATCTTAGGTAGGCAGCAAGTAGGTCCTCCTCCTTCTGGGAAGAGGGCTGGGAGGAGAGACCAGGTAGTGATCTGATAGTGACCAAGACCTCCAGGTGGGGGGAGGCTTCTTGCTCAGATTTTGTCTCCCTGGCTGGCCCTGGAAGGGAGATGCACCTCCCATCAAGACCTGTCCTCCCCCTAAGTTTGCACAGATAAACGGAAGGTGTGGTAGGGTGGGCTTGGGGGAAGCCAGGAGAAGGTTCTGGCTGGACTTGCGCTGCTCTAGGCCAAGCCCAGATTTGGATGATAGGGAACCCCTATCTTGGGGAGCACCACATCCCCGGGGGCCCAAGCAGCCTCCTAGTTCTCTGCCAGTCGCTGAAGGACACCCAGGACAGTTATTGAGTGCAGAGCAGGGCTGCTGCTGGAAGCTAAAAAGGGAAAGCTTTGGCCTGGATAAAGGACCCGTCTCCCAGGGCACACGTGGGTCCCAGGATCTCAAAGCGCTTATGGCTCCAGGACACAGGGGTGCAGCCTTTGTACTTACACATCAACGGGAGACAATGGGAGGGGGTGGGCAGACAGTACCCTTCTTTGCTCTTGCTAGGCAGGGAGCTCTTGCTGGCTGAATGATGGGGTGGGAACCTGCTCTGGGCAGGCTGCCCTGGGGCCCTGTTCTCAGGTGCCAGCCCCTTGCCCCTGGGCATTTCCAGGCCACGCCCCAGGAGGATGCGGACAACCTACCCGTGATTCTAGGGGAGCCAGAGAAAGAGCAGAGGGTGCAGCAGCTGGTAAGTCCTAGGTCAAGGGCTGGAGGCAGCCTGCTGTGGGCAGAGGTACCTTCCCTCATGAGGAGCCCTTGGTTCTGACCCCACAGGAATCGGAGCTCAGCAAGAAGCGAAAGAAATGCCAGAGCCTGGAGCAGGAGGCCCGGAAAAAGCAGAGGCGATGTGAGGAGCTGGTGAGCTCTTGAGGGCAGCCCAGAGGCCAGCTCCTCCCTTCGCCCCGGCCAGCTGGGTGGTGGGCTCCCTCTCAGCTCTGCTCCCACCCCGGCTGCCCTCAAGAACACATTTTCCCTCCTGCTCCTTTCCTTTCCTGGCTGGTGCAGGTTCCTGCAGGGGAGGAAGGCCTTGCCTGGGAGGAGGGCAGGGTCCTCTGTGTGGGGAGAGGGGGAATGTGGGTGCTGGGCTGCCTCCTGAGAGCTCCTCTGCCCGCTCAGGAACTGCAGCTGAGAGAAGCGCAGAACTGGTGGAGGAGAACTCCCGGCTCAGTGGGAGAGCCCCAGAGAAGGAGCAGGTACCACTTCCGCCCAGGTGCTGTGGAGAGCTGTGCTCCCACCAGGGCCCCGGTACCCAGCCAAGGGGCTTTCTCCTCCACCCCTGAGCAGGGGTAGGGGACTGTTCCCACTGTGAGGGCGCTGGTGGGTCAAGGCTCACCCACCCAACTCCCTGCCACTGCCCCCTCGCCAGGTGGAGTGGGAGAATGCGGAGCTGAGGGGCCAGCTCCTGGGGGTGACACGGGAGAGGGACTCAGCCCTTCGCAAGAGCCAGGGCCTGCAGAGCAAGCTGGAGAGCCTGGAGCAAGTGCTGAAGGTGAGGGGATGGTGCAGGTGGGAGAGGGTGCTGGGCCCTGGCATGGGGAGCAAGTGGGACAGCAGAATCTGCTTAGTGAGGGGCACTAAGGCCTGGGCCTGGAGCTGCTCCAGGCTCAGTTTCCTTTGTAATAGAGGAATCTGGAGCAAATGGTGTTTGAGGCTTCCTCATCTCAGATCTTCTCTAGAAATGGCCAAGTGGGGGCTCTGGCCTTGACTCGGATCTTGTGTGTCAGCACCTTCGGGAGGTGGCCCAGCGGCGGCAGCAGCTGGAGGTGGAGCATGAACAGGCTCGGCTCAGCCTACGGGAGAAGCAGGAGGAGGTCCGGAGGCTGCAGCAGGTGGGGCGGCAGTGAGGGAAGCTGGCAGGCTGCTGAACACCAGCGTTGCCACTCACTCATTCCACAAGCATTTATGTGTGCCCGGCACTGCGCTAGGCGTCGGGGAGACTGTGGGGAACAAAGACCAGGTCCCTGAGCAGTCAGCAAATGAGCAGATCCATGAGTGAGCTGATTTCAGACACTGATGAGCACAGTGGTGGAGAAGAACAGGGTGATGTGACAAAGTGACTGGAGTGGGTTGAGGAACCACTTTAGAGGTCATCCGGGAAGGCCTCCCTGAGGAGGTGACAATTGACCTTGCTAGCCAGGAGGCATAGACACGCACATGCTCTGTGGCGGGGAAAAGCTGGAGAAGCCTGAGGCCAATGTGGCTAGAATACAGCAAGGGATGGGCAGCGTGGTGGGAGTAGACAAGAACCCGATCCTGTCGGGCCTTAACGGCCATGGGAAGAGTTTGGGTATTTTGCTGTGTGAGTAGTTAGAAGCTCCTGAAAGATCCTAAGTGGGGGAGTGACATGATCTGAGTCATACTTTTACAGGATCACATGGGTGGTACTGTGGAGGGTGGACTGTGGGAGCAGGCGTGGAGCAGGGCCTGGGCGGTGGCCTGGGAGGGAGATGGTGGCTGTCTGGACAGAGATGCATGCAGTGGAAGGGGAGACAAGTGCCCGGGTTTGAGTTATGTTTTAGAGACAGAATTGACAAAGTTCCGGCCGGGCATGGTGGCTCATGCCTGTCATCCCAGCACTTTGGGAGGCCAAGGTGGGTGGACCACTTGAAGTCAGGAGTTCGAGGCCAGCCTGGCCAATATGGTGAATCCCCATCTCTACCAAAAACACAAAAGTTAACCTGACATGGTGGCGGGCGCCTGTAGTCCCAGCTACTCAGGAGGCTGAGGCAGGAGAATCGTTTGAACCCAGGAGGCAGAGCTTGCAGTGAGCTGAGATCGTACCACTGCACTCCAGCCTGGGCAACAGAGTGAGACTCCATCTCAAAAAAAAAAGAATTGACAAAGATCCCCGTGAAATTCCAGTTGAATCCCTTCTCTGACAGCCATTTGCTGTATAAACCTTGGTGGAGGGTGGGGCTCTTCACGCTCCGTGAGGTGAAGGATGAAGGGGCAGCAGATCTGAGAGGTAGGACATCCCGAGTGCTGAGTTCCATTTGGGCCATGTCTGAGCTGCGTGTGAAACATTCAAGGGGAGCTGTCCACAGGCACTTGGATACGTGAGCCTGGGGTTATGGGTAAGTTGGTCTTGGAGATATTTGGAGCCACCAGTGTGCTTAGTTGCATGAGTAGATGGGAGCCCTAGGAAGAGAGCGGACAATATAAACTGGGCCCAGCACTGGGTCCAGGGGAACCCTAACATTCAAAATGGGGGGCAGGGAGCAGGCAAAAGAGGCTGAGAAGGAGCATCCAGAGAGGTAGGGGGGAAACCGGGAGGATGGTTGCTCAGGAAAGAGGGGAGCTGACTCAGCCACGCCTCTCCTGGACCCCTTTGCCTTCTGGTCTAAGGTATGGTTCAGGGTGGGTGTTCAGGAGGGAGAAACCCTTCGGCCTCCCCCTTCCCTATCCCTCTTCCCTCTCTCCTTGCCCTTTTCTTTCTCCCGGCTTCTTCCTCCCCTGCCTCTGTCCTTTCTTTTTTTTTTTTTTTTTTTTTTTTTGAGACGGAGTCTCGCTCTGTCGCCCAGGCTGGAGTGCAGTGGCACAATCACGGCTCACTGCAAGCTCCGCCTCCCGGGTTCACGCCATTCTCCTGCCTCAGCCTCTCCGAGTAGCTGGGACTACAGGCGCCCGCCACCACGCCCGGCTAATTTTTTGTATTTTTAGTAGAGACAGGGTTTCACTGTATTAGTCAGGATGGTCTCGATCTCCTGACCTCGTGATCCGCCCGCCTCGGCCTCCCAAAGTGCTGGGATTACAAGCGTGAGCCACCGCGCCCGGCCTGCCTCTGTCCTTTCTACCCTTCCTCCCTCGTACCCCTCTCTACTCCACCCCATTCCTTCTCCTTCCCTCCAGTATTTTGGTTCCTCCCACCTGTAGGCCCAGGCAGAAGCCCAGAGGGAACATGAAGGAACCGTGCAGCTGCTGAAGGTAGGGCGCCTGGAAGTGGCCCCCACTTCCACCATCTTGGGAGGAAGGCAGGGGACCTCCAGTTAGAACTGAAATGGACTATGGCGGTGGGGAGAGGAGTTGCAGGAGGGGCCCTTAAATGCTCCAGGACCTGGGGGAGTCCCCTCCACCACTGGCCTATTTCTCAGGGTGGGCACGGCTGGGCAGGGGGCTCCTAAGTCTGGTGGCAGCAGTCTCCCACTGCTGCCACCCCCAGAGGCTGCCTTCACCCTGAGATATCCTTCCATTTAGGAACTGCTAGTCAGTCCAGGGAGCTGACTGGATGACATCCACTTAGGCCCCCTTCTCCACCTCCCTCTCTGGGTTAGCAACCCACAGCGCTCAGGGTTCTAACCTGTTCTCTGCTTCCTTTCCTGCAACAGTCTACCTTGAATTCCATGCAGGTAGCGCCTCATTCTCCACTTCCCCACACCTCTCTAGGCTGGCTCAGTTGCATCTCCTCCCTCAGGGCCCAGGCAGTCCCACTCTCTCATCCAGCAGAGGGGGTGTCACTGGGAGCAAGCATGAGAATCCATAGGGGGCGGGGTTCCCACAGGACATGTGCGGCTGTCCCCTTGTCCCAGGCCTGCCGCCTTGTCTGTCAGACACTGGGCCTCCCCTCTCTAGCCACCCTGATCATGAGGAAGTTCATCACCAGTCTAACTTAGGAGCCTCGCCATAGTGGCCGGAGAGAGCCCCTGCTATTGGGACTCTCCTCAGACCTGAGAAAACTTCCCGGGCATTGGCCCATTCCCACCGCAAAGACATCCCTGGCTCCCCTGTGGAATTTCCTGCCCACCTCTCTCAGGGAAGGGGTTTGAGATGCTGATTGTGGGAGGGTGATGAGCGGTGGAGCTGAGAAAACTCCTGCGGTGATGGTGGTGATGATGGGGTGGGAATGATCCCTGTTGGCCTAGAAAGCAGCCAGAGGCAGAAGTGCCATCGCCTAAGGCCTGAGGGTTGGTGAGTGTGTGGCAGGCCCCGGCCTTGGCTCTGGAGGGGGCTGGGGTGAAGATATGCCAGGACACAGGCCAGGACTTCACCCTCAGCTCTGATGCATTAAGGACAGTGGGGTGGCCAAGGCAAGGCTGGTGCCTAGGCCTGGGCCTGGGTGGATGGATGTGACCTGAAACCCAGTGTAGGGCTGTGTAGAGATGGCACGGGCTGGCACTGCATAGCTTTGAGGGGCCTGGTGGCTCACGGTGGGTCTTGGCCCAGGCCCGGGTTCGAGAGCTCGAGGAACAGTGCCGCAGCCAAACCTAGCAGTTCAGCCTCCTGGCACAGGAACTCCAGGCTTTCCACCTGCACCCGGGCCCCTTGGATCTGCTCACATCTGCCCTGGACTGCGGGAGCCTTGGAGACTGCCCACCACCCCGCTGCTGCTGCTCCACTCCCCAGCCTTGCCGGGGGTCTGGCCCCAAAGGTACGGTGGACCCCAGTGGCACTGGCCTGGAATCCCCAGGCCTGGGCTTTTGTATAGAGTAGGGAGTTCAGGATCAGAGAAGGCCAGCAACTCATCCAGAGTCACACAGCAGGTTAGAGCTGTGCCTGGCTAGAACCAGGTTCTGTTGGGGAAAAATAAAGCCCAGGGGAGTGACTGTCCCAGAGTCTGGCCCAGGCATCGTGGGCCACTGCTCCTCTCCTTCCAAAAGGACCTGAATGGTCAGAGCTAGGGGTTGGGCACTAGGAGTCAGTAGCAGGCAGTGTGGCCTTGTGCAGAGTGGGGGCTCGGGGGTCAGTCGGATCTGGTGGTCCCAGCTCCACTCACTTGGCAGTCACTATGATTTGAGAATGCTGCTTAACCTCTCTGGGCCATAGTTTCGTAAGCTGTAAGACAGGAATAATTAAATGCATCTCATCAAGCTGTTTTGACGATCATGTGAAATAGTATTGGTAAATCAGCTATACCTCTATTTAGTAAGTTTCTTCCTAAATATTTCCCTTTTTGTAAGGAAGCCCGGCTATGGAGGGCCTGGTCCCCATATCCAAGAAGCGCCACCCTGTCTCCTGCTCCCTCCTCAGGCCACAGACCCCAAGCCCACGTGCCATCTTCTCTAGACCTTGACCTCCCACCAGCTCCCCTGGGTGCTGCACCCCAAAGTCTTCCGAGCCTGCCCCTGCCACCCTCACTGGGGTCCCTCGAAGGACAGCCAAGAAGGCAGAGTCTCTGTCCAACTCCTCCCACTCCGAGTCCATACACAACAGCCCCAAGTCATGCCCTACACCTGAGGTAAGTGCTGGGGGGGGGCCTAACGTTCTGCCTTTGGCTTGGGGAAGGGTGCAGGGCAGGTGGCCCTGACCTCTTCTGGGGTCCCCAGGAGTTGGGTGGCAACTTCTGGGGGCCCAAGTTGGGAGGTGGGAGGCCTGTGGATTCCTCCTGTGGGCGAGGGGCTCCGGTGGAGCCGCTCCTGCCCTCCACTGCCTGCCTGCAAGCCCCACCTGGGGCCACCCCAGCCCACCCCTGGGAGGTCCAGGGAGGCTCTGGAGTGCTGGGCTGGATGGAGGAGACACTTGGCCACCAGGATCTGCATAATGAGACTGTTCCTAAGAGCGTCTGTAGTGAAAGCAGGTGGTTGTATGAGAAAGCACATGTTCCAGGATTCAAATCCCAGCTTTGCCTTAGGCAAGTCATTGAGCCTTTCTGGGCTTCTGTTTCCTTATCTGAATCTTGGAGCTAATAAAACCTGCCTTCTAAGGTTGTCCTGAGAGTTAAGTGCATAAGGAACATGCCTGTCTCAGTGTGGGGCACACAGGATGTGTGCTCAACAGGGAGCAGCTGTTATTGTTACTAAGTTGCTGGGCATCACTCATAGCTCTGGTCGTCAACTCATCCTTCTTTCTACCCACAAACCGCAAAAGGTGGAAGGGGCAGGTCAGGAGCAGCTCTGAGAGCCAAACGTTCAGAAAGTGGTAGAACGAAGCCCTGGGCCTCTGTTGCCCCCTCGTGGGATAGAAGGGTGGTGCCAGCTTTGGATGTGGTTGTGGAGAGGTTGCCCACTTGGTCCCCTTCTCCCAGGCATTGGCAAAGAGAAGACAGCCTGTTCCCCAGGCTACCCCAGACCTCAAGGAGGGTCAGAGAATCGGGGTGCCCTGAGGTTGCGGTGCCCTGGGCTGTGGGCCAGGCAAGCAGACAGGAAGTTCTGAGTTCCAGAGCTGAACAGCAGACACCCTGTCACTCAGCTGGAAGCAGGGACCTCTCAAGCTCCTTCTGCCTCCCTTCTGCCTCCTTGCTTCCAGCGATTTACAGTTGGGGTGCTTTGCTGAGGTGTTTCTTTTTTCTTTCTTATTTTTTTTTTAAGACAGAGTCTCGCTCTATGCCCCAGGCTGCAGTGCAGTGGTGCAATCTCGGCTCACTGCAACCTCTGCCTCCTGGGCTCAAGCGATCCTCCCACCTCTGCCTCCCAAGTAGCTGGGACCACAGGCCTGCACCACCATGCCCAGCTAATTTTTGTATTTTTAGTAGAGATGGGGTTTTGTTATGCTTCTCAGGCTGGCCTCAAACTCCTGGCTCAAGCAATCCGCCCTCCTCAGCCTCTCAAAAGTGCTGGAATTATAGGCCGAGCCACTGCACCTGGCAACTTTGCTGAGTTTTTATTTTGAGGAACCAAACCAAACTTCTGTTGACACCCACTCCCCACACCAGCATGGCCTGTGCCCCTCTGAGAGGAGGGAAGTGGCTTTATTTCCTGGCGGGTGCAGTAGAGGCTCAGGGAGGGGTCTGGGTTATCCCCACTGCCCCTGCCCAGGGCAGCTGGGCTCTGCCAGGACCTGCTGTCTCAGGTACTGATTTAGAGGGCATCACGGGGTCCTTGCCACTGGTCTTGTGCAGCATGTATGTGCTCACTTTCCCTTCTTAAAGCAATAGGTCCTCTGGCTCAGCCTGGAAACCTGCCTGCTTGGCGTTTGGCCCCAGGCCCTGAAGAGAAACCAGCCCTTTCTGTTTGCCCCCAGGTGGACACAGCCAGTGAGGTAGAGGAACTGGAGGCAGACAGTGTCTCCCTGCTCCCAGCCGCGCCAGAGGGCAGCCGGGGAGGAGCCAGGATCCAGGTCCTCCTCGCACGTTACAGGTGGGTCCCTCACCCTCACTGCCCCGGAGCCCAGCCCCAGCATTTGGGGTGTAGGAGGGGGCCGGGTGGAGCTAGAGACCTCTGGAAGTGGTGGGGGCAGTACAGGACACAGTGGACCTATTCTAATAACCTAGTTAGGCCAAGGTGGGCGCAGTGAGGGCTCGGCTTTGCTGGTGGTGGACAACCACAACCAAGTCTCCGTAAAGGCTCAGTGCAGTGGGGGAGAGAAGACGGGACATGGAAGTGCAGTGTAGGTCACTCTCCTCCCCCTCATCTGTGCCTCGCCTAACAGCTACAACCCCTTTGAGGGTCCCAGTGAGAATCCAGAAGCAGAGCTTCCGCTGACAGCTGGCGAGTACCTCTACATCTATGGCAACATGGATGAGGATGGCTTTTTTGAAGGTAGGAAGCTAGTGGGGGAGTCATTCTGTCCATTCCCCTGCCTTTGAGACCATGTTCCCAAAGACGGATATCCATCCATCCATCCATCCATCCATCCATCCATCCCCTCTGCCCAGCATGCTCAGCCCACCTTAACTTTTTGGTCTCAGCTAAAAGGCATACAGAGACCTAGCGGCCATTGGGGAAAGAGAAAGAAGGGAGTCTGGCTCCAAGCAGGACAGGACAGCATAGTCCAGATGGTGGAGAGAGTGTCACAGGAGATTTTGGCTAGATTCATTTTTGTGTGGATAGTCAGGGCATGGCAGTGTTTCACACTAGTGACACCCGAGGTCAGGTATGCAGCATTTGATGCCGGACTCCAGTCAGGTGTGAGAAGGAGGAATCAGGGTAAAGATCCCAGGGGAAGGTGTTCGCAAGCGATTAGCAGCTGTCAGGGCCCAGGCAGGGTGTCTGCTTCAGGGAGGTTCTGCAGCTCCTGTGGGGAGTCAGAGGGCTGATCAGGCAACTAAAGGCAGATGCCTCATTGAGACTGGGCATCATGGGCCTGCGGAAGACATGGCCCTGGGAGACTCTGTCAGGGTGGCCCTGGCCTGGGTACCACCGGCTGAGTCCATCAGCAGCAGAGAGGATGGCACTGTGTGGAGAATTGGATGGGCATGGACAGGGCAGGGCGAGAGCCGCAACTGTGTGTAGAGATCTAGGAACGGGCTTAGCTCTGAATCTGTAACCCTGGAAGCTTGGGAGCCTGCTCAGCTTCTTTTCCCTGGGTCCTCTGCCTGTTACTCGAGGAGCTGCTGGGACCCATGGTACCTGGCTTTGCGGCCTAACCAGTTAAACTCCCTACAGGGGTAGATACAAAGATCAGAATTAATAAAAAGCTTTCAGGAAAAGAGTACTTTATAAATGAAGAAAAAAAAGACCACCCAAATCAAAAACCAAAACCCAAACACTTTTTTTTTGGAGGGGGGCAGCAAAGGCATAAGTATTAACTAACCACAAATGACTCGAATTTGAACTCTGCGATCTGGGATAAATTGGGATAGACGTAAAGGCACATAGACCACGGGGGGCAGATGCCGTATTCCCTGTCCAACCGTAGCTAAAGGACTGCTTCCTCTATGTCTGGGCCACCTAGGCTGTTCTCAGCTGCGTGGGCTTCTGGAGCATGTGCCTGACTCCGGCCCAGGCTCCAGCTTCAGCCCTGCAGGCTGGAGATCCTCTTAGTGTGAAGACTCCTGCCTTTGTCTCCCACTCCACAGTGCTGGTGCTTATGATCGTTTCCTGGGCTGCAGGAACAATTACCATGGAGTGGCTTGAAACAATAGACATTTGTTCTCTCACTGGCCTCTTCTGGAGGCCAGAAGTCTGAAATCAAGGTATTGGCAGAACTGCATCTCCTTGGGGGCTCTAGGGGAGGTTCTGTTCCTTGTCTCTTTCAGCTTATGGTGGCTCCAGTTGTTCCTGGCTTATGGCCACCTCACTCCAGTCTCTATCTGTGGTCACCATCGCTGCCTCCTCTTAGTGTTTCTCCTCTGCATGTCTCTTATAAAAACACCACTTTGGGAGGCCGAGGCTGGCGGATCACGAGGTCAGAAGATCGAGACCACGGTGAAACCCCGTCTCTACTAAAAATACAAAAAAATTAGCCGGGCGTGGTGGCGGGCGCCTGTAGTCCCAGCTACTCGGAGAGGCTGAGGCAGGAGAATGGCGTGAACCCGGGAGGCGGAGCTTGCAGTGAGCCGAGATTGCGCTACTGCACTCCAGCCTGGGCGACAGAGCGAGACTGCGTCTCAAAAAAAAAAAATAAAATAAAATAAAAAATAAAAATAAAAACACTTGTCATTAGATTTAGGACCCACCTGGGTAATCTAGGATGATCTCATCTCAAGATCCTTAACTTAATTACATCTGCAAAGACGCTTTTTCCAAATAAGGTCACGTTCAGGAGTTCCGGGGATTAGACCATGGACATGTTTTTGGGCGGCCACCATTCAACCCTCTACAGTGCTTATTTTATCAGCGAATTTATTGGCAGTCCCTCTTGTTTCTTCAAGTTCCTTACTTTTTTTTCTCCTGCATAGGCAGACAAAGATAGGGTGGAGGTGAGGGGCACAGATGACTGTTGGGGGAAACTCCAGGCCCCACTGCATCTCAGACCTGCCTACACTCACCCCTCTCTCCTAAGCCCTGGCTCGTGCTCCCTCTTCCTCTAAATAAAGCACACCAGCTACCAGCTGTCTGTTTCCTGAGAACTTCTTTTTTTCTTTAAATTGACCATGACATTACATGCTGGGTGCTCAGCTTCCTTGACATCCCTCAAACAACAACAGCAAATGTTTTAAAATACTCTCTTGTCAAGTCTTCAGGAGAACTGACGCAGGTAAGAAAACATAACCATTGGTGGCTGCCTGGATTGACTGCTGTCAGTCATGCTTCTAGACACAGGCCTGCTGGGGCTCCTGATCCTTCTAGAACTTACAAGTGACGATTTCGCTAGCACTTACTTCATTTGTCTCTAGAGATTCCTCCTTTACCCTGCTGAGTTGGTTGTCTCTCTCTCCCTCTGTGGATGTCTGCTGTTCACAAAGGGAAGTTGAGGGGCACCCCGGCCCCTATTCCTCAGGCCCAGGTAAAACCCAATCAGCAGAATTTTTTTTTTTTTTTTTTTTTGATACAGCATCTTGCTCTATCACCCAGGCTGGAGTGCAGTGGCGCGATTACGGCTTGTAGCTTCTGCCTCCCGGGCTCAAGCAATCCTTCTTCCACCTCAGGCTCCCGAGTAGCTGCAACTACAGGCGTGCCACCACTCCCAGGTAATTTTTGCATTTTTTGTAGAGATGGGGTTTTGCCGCGTTGCCCAGATTGGTCACAAACTCCTGGGCTCAAGCGATCTGCCTGCCTCATCCTCCTGAAGTGCTGGGATTACAGGCATAAGCCACCATGTCTGGCCCGTTTTCTCATCCTGACCTGCTTATTTTTTAAAACTTTAATATGAAATTATGAAATTATTATTGCAATTTTTAACACAAAAGTTTCCAAATGTACAGAATACATCTGAATACTTATATACCCAGCACCTAGATTCAACAATTGTTAAAACTTTGGCGTATTTGCTTTATCTATATGTAGGTTAAACATGATTTTAAAAGCATTATGATATTTTACCTTGAAATACTCCACATGCTTCCTTAGAACATGAGATTCTCCTCCATCCTCGCAGCCCGATTGTCACCTGGTGGCTTATTAGAATCACAGAATCTCAGCCCCATTCAGACCCAACCGAGTTAGAATCTGCATCTTAACAAATCTCTAGGTGATTCATATGCAAGTTAAAATCGAAGAAGCACCGTCCTATAGAACCAAAATACTATTATCAGACCTATGTCTAATCCAGATCTTTACTGCTCTTGTCTTTTATTTTTATTTATTTTATTTATTTATTTTTATTTATTTATTTTTTTGAGACGGAGTCTTGCTCTGTCGCCCAGGCTGGAGTGCAGTGGTGCAATCTCGGCTCACTGCAAGCTCCGCCTCCCGGGTTCACACCATTCTCCCGCCTCAGCCTCCCGAGGAGCTGGGACTACAGGCGCCCGCCACTGCGCCCGGCTAATTTTTTGTATTTTTAGTAGAGACGGGGTTTCACCGTGGTCTCGATCTCCTGACCTCGTGATCCGCCTGCCTCGGCCTCCCAAAGTGCTGGGATTACAGGCGTGAGCCACCGTGCCTGGCTGCTCTTGTCTTTTAAAAGAATTGACAGTTAAATGTTGATTTGAATCAAATGCTGAAGATCACCCACTAGCAGTTGCTAAAATGCACTTATTATATTGTTTTTTCTTTATCTCCTCTCTGTCTTCCCCTGCCCTGCCCACTCCTGTCCTCCTCCTGCCAGGAGAGCTCATGGATGGCCGAAGGGGCCTGGTCCCTTCCAATTTTGTAGAGCGTTTGTCGGATGATGACCTCCTGACCTCCCTCCCTCCAGAGCTGGCCGATCTGCCCCACAGCTCAGGCCCTGAACTCAGTTTCCTGAGTGTAGGTGGGGGTGGCAGCAGTAGCGGGGGCCAAAGCAGCGGAGGACGGAGCCAGCCTCTCCTGCCGTGCCTTACCCCCGCCATCTGGTGGTCCTCAAGCAGCTGGCCCACACAGCATGATGCTGGCCTGGGAGCCGCCTCCTGAGCGAGTGGAGCTACACGGCTTCCATATCTGTGTGAATGGGGAGCTGCGACAGGCCCTGGGGCCTGGGGCCTGAGGCGCCACCCAAGGCTGTGCTGGAGAACCTGGACCTGCGGGCCGGGCCCCTTCACATTTCTGCTCACAGGCCCTGAGCAGCCGGGGCAGCTCTGACCCACTGCGCCGTTGCTTGGTGGTGGGTGCCCGGGCCGGAGTGGTGCCCAGCCAGCTGCGGGTCCAGCGGTTGACAGCCACATCTGCTAAGATCACCTGGGTGCCCGGCAATAGCAACTTGGCCCATGCCATCGACCTCAATGGGGAAGAGTGCCCACCTGCCAGCCCCAGTACCTGCTGGGCCACCTTCTGCCACTTACTGCCTGGCACACCCTATCAGGCCCAAGTGGAGTCTCAGCTCCCACCCCAAGGGCCCTGGGAACCAGGCTGGGAGAGGCTGGAGCAGCGGGCTGCCACCCTGCAGTTCACCACCCTCCCAGCAGGTATGTTGGCTTGGGCCCTTTGTCCAGAACCCCAGGAGGCCAGGCCGTGGGTGACGGAAGAAGGGGACCCTGATCTTATTTGCGTTATCAGGGAAATAGCAAATTGGGCAGGTATCTCTGATGGGGAGCGTCCTGCATCACTGGGTCTTGTGCCTCCCTGCCCCCAGGCCCACCTGATGCCCCTCTGGATGTGCAGATCGAGCCTGGGCCCTCCCCTGGGATCTTGATCATCAGTTGGCTCCCAGTCACCATCGATGCTGCTGGCACATCCAATGGTGTCCGGGTCACAGGCTGTGCCATCTACGCTGATGGGCAGAAGGTATGGCCCTGCCCACTGTACCCTGGGAGTGGGGGTGGGTCCCTTCTTGCTATGCTCAGAGGCCTAGGCTCTCTGGCCTGGCACAGAGATGCCCAGCCCCTGGCATTTGGGCACCATGAGGCAGATGGGTTAAGAGCATGGGCTTTGGCAGCACATGACGGATTTTAGAACTGTTCCATCACTGAAGCCATGTGGCCAGGAGGATGAAATGAGATAGGCCATGCAGAGGGCGTAGCACAGTACCTGGCATAATGCTAGCTGCCACTGCTGTCAGTGCCTCCTCACGCTTGGCTGTCTCAGCTTCTGCTTCCTATCCTGTGCCCCCTCCACCCTGCAGATATGGAGGTGGCCTCGCCCACGGCAGGCAGTGTACTGGTGGAGCTGTCCCAGCTGCAGCTGCTGCAGGTGTGTCGTGAGGTGGTCGTGCGCACCATGTCACCCCACGGGGAGTCGGCGGACTCCATCCCGGCTCCTATCACTCCTGCCCTGGCTCCGGCCAGCCTGCCAGCCAGAGTCTCCTGCCCCTCACCGCAACCAAGCCCAGAGGCCAGAGCGCCCCTTGCTTCAGCCTCCCCAGGGCCTGGAGGCCCCAGCTCTCCTCTCCAGCACCCTGCTCCCCTCGGAACTCAAGAGCCTCCAGGAGCACCCCCTGCAAGCCCTTCCAGAGAGATGCCAAAAGGGTCCCACGAGGACCCTCCAGCACCTTGCTCCCAGGTACCCTGTCCGGGGAGAGGGGAGCAGGTGCAGGCTGGCAGAGGGACCTGGGCTTGGGTCCTTCCTCAGTGCTCTCTGTTCCAGGAGGAGGCTGGGGCAGCAGTGCTGGGCACCTCAGAGGAGAGGACAGCCCGCACATCCACCCTGGGTAAGAAGGACCCTGGCCCCGCAGCTCCCTCACTGGCCAAGCAGGAGGCCGAGTGGACTGCAGGAGAGGCCTGCCCGGCCTCCAGCTCCACCCAGAGAGCACCGGCCCAGCGGGCGCCGAATACCGAGACGTGCCAAAGAGGAGACCCAGGGTCTGGGCTGAGGCCCAGGGCTGAGGTAGGGGTTTGGGGACACACTGTGTCACTTCAGAGAATTGGGGCCGGTCTCCCTACTTTCTGCCAGCCCAAATCCAGTTGCCCTCTCTGCCTGTCCTCTGCTCTGGTCCTGCTGTCACACCTTTGGCTGTGCTATGTGTCTGTTTTTCTTCTAGGATTTCTCTGTCCCATGTGGCTTCCATCTCCCTTCTCCCACCCTGCCCCTGACCCATGGCGTACCTCCCCCATTTAGGACATGGCTCTTTCTCCCTCTGCCAAAGGACCCTTGTTATTGTGGCTGCTGACCCTGCTTGGAATCCCCTGTGCCCCCTCACTGTCCTTATCTCTCCTGCCTTGCCTCACTTCTTGCAGAAGGAGGACACAGCAGAGCTCGGGGTTCATCTGGTGAACTCCCTTGTGGACCACGGCCGCAACTCAGACCTGTCAGACATCCAGGAGGAAGAGGAAGAAGAGGAGGAGGAGGAGGAGGAGGAGGAAGAGGAGCTGGGTTCCAGGACTTGCTCCTTCCAGAAGCAGGTTGCTGGCAACAGCATCAGGGAGAATGGGGCCAAGGTAACGGGGTAGCGATGGGCTGCTGGGCCCCAGGCCTCAGACTCTGGGACCTCCCCACTGTGTGTCAGCAGCTGCTCTGACTGCCACTGAGTGCCAGCAACATTCTAGGTATGTGGCCTGGGCCCTCTCCTAAGCAGAAGATAGGAAGTGGCCCAGGATTGGCCTTTGCCCTCCTGGAAAGAAAGGGGAAGAGGAGGAGCTCATTTCTGTACCTTCTCTCCCTCCAGCCCACCAGATACAGCGCCCTGGCCAGGGGAGGCTGGTGCCACCTAAGATCCTTGTGCTGGTAGCTTCTGGGGAGGGGATGGGGAGGCCTGCTCCTCAATGCTCCTGTCCCACAGGGGCTGGTGATGGTTCCTAGAGTGTGTTCCCTAATTCTTCCTTTGGCTCTCACTGGATATGTGTGCGACTTTGGGCCAGCCACTGTCCCTCTGGTTCTTTCCTCTCGGAGGAAGCTGTGGGAGGGCTGTGGGGTTGTCCGTAACCCCTGCCGTCGTTTGAGGGCAAAGATCACAGCTCTCTCTCCTCTCCTCTTCCCCACGCATCTCTCTTCCCTGCTGTGTTCTACTCCCACCTCCCAACCCACGAGTCCCAGCCCAACCCCTTTTGTGAGACTGACAGTGATGAGGAGATCTTGGAGCAGATCCTGGAGCTGCCCCTCCAGCAGTTCTGCAGCAAGAAGCTCTTTAGTATCCCGGAGGAGGAGGAGGGGGGGAAGAGGAGGATGAGGAGGGGGAAGAGGAGGATGAGGAGGAGGAGAAGCCAGGGGCAGGCTGTTCTTCCCGAGACCCTGACCCGCCTGAACCTGCATCGCTGGGGCTGGGCTGTGACAGTGGTCAGCCCCAAAGACCTGGCCAGTGGCCCTTGTCTCCTGAGTCCTCCAGGGCTGGAGATTGCCTGGAAGACATGCCTGGATTAGTTGGTGGAAGCAGCCGGAGGAGAGGAGGGGGCTCCCCTGAGAAGCCCCCCAGCCACAGGGCCTCCAGATCCCCGTGAACACTGCAGCCGACTTCTCAGCAACAATGGGCCCCAGGTCTCTGGACGACCGGGCCCCGCACGGGAGAGGGGTGGCCTCCCCGTAATTGAGGGCCCCAGGACTGGACTAGAGGCTAGCGGGAGAGGGCGGCTGGGCCCTTCCTGGAGGTGCTCCCGCGGCCGGGCGCTGGAGCCTGGCTGGCCAGCTGCCTTTCCCCCAAGTGCTTGTAAATCAGCACTGAATATGATTTGGAGCAGGAGGCGGGCAGCGGGGGCATCAGCATCACCAGCTCCTGCTACTCTGGAGATGGGGAGGCCTGGGGCACAGCCACTGTAGGAAGGCCCAGGGGGCCTCTGAAGGCCAATTCAGGCCCCAAACCCTATGCACGCCTCCCAGCCTGGGAGAAAGGGGAGCCAGAGCGGAGAGGCCGCAGTGCGATGGGCAGAGCCAAGGAGCCACTCTCCCGGGTCCGTGCTCACTCCCTGCCCTGGGCAGCCCCTGCCTGCTGCCACTTGGTGGCCCTGCTTGCTGCCCACCAGCAGCTCCCATTCCACTCTGCCCACCTCCATCAGCAGAGGTGGGGCCGGGCCTCCGGGCTCCCTCACCTGCCTCCTCCCACCCACATTCCACTGCTTTGCTGCTTCTGCTGATCAGAAATGGGATGCACAATATTCTATCACTAGTCACCTGTTGCGGCCTTTGGGCAGGGTCGCCCTTTCCTCTGCATAGCTAGTTATGGCTTCAGGACGCTGACTGTGATGCCATGTCCAGGGTTACCTGCCCTGATGCTGACGGGAGGCCCTCCTCTCAGGCTCCTCAGCCAACTCCAGTGCCCTCTACTCCACTCATCTACTCGGGGGCTGGGGCCTCACCTCCTGCCCTCCCTCCCACTGTGGGGGTGTCTGAGGTCTCCAGCAGGCTGGGCCGAGGCTCCAGGAGAGGAACGCTGTGCTCCTGCGCTGCTGTGCTGCTTACGCTGACGGGGCAGAGCTGGGGGAGCACGAGCCCACCAGAGGGATGGTGTGTTACTTTTGCCGTCTGTTGCCCTCTTTTTGCAGGCAACAGAGACCGGAGAGGCCAGAGGGCAGGACAGCTCTGGGCGGAGGGGCCCCCAGAAGAGAGGTGTCCGAGTCCTCAGGCCAAGCACTGCAGAGCTAGGTGAGCACCCCATGGGGCTTGAGCTAGAGCCCCTCGGCCAGAGCTCGCTGAGTCACCGCCCTCTCCACTGTCTCCACAGTCCCTGCGAGGAGCCCCTCAGAAACACTGGCTTACCAGCACCTACCCGTCCGGATCTCTGTGGCTCTGTTTGACTGTGACCCCGTGTCAATGTCGCCCAATCCTGATGCTGGAGAAGAAGAGCTTCCCTTCCGAGAGGGTCAGATCCTGAAGGTGACTGATTCGCCATCAGGGCTCAGAGCTCCAAACACCAGCTAGGTCTTCCCTCCTCCCTCCTTTCCTCCGCTGGAGGTAGCACAGAATCATGGTGGAGAACATGGCTTCCAGAGCAGATGACGTGGGTTTGGACCTGACTCTGCTGCTTCTAGCTGTGTAACCTTGAGTAGATTACCTAGGCCCCCCGGGCCTCAGTTTTCGTATTGGTAAAATGGGGATAATATTAGTGTCTACCTCACAGGGTGGTTTGTGGATTAAATGATCCAATGTACATAAAGTACTTAAACTGCCTGACACATAGGCAGCACAATCTAACTATCTGCTGCTGACATTACTATTTTTATTATTCCTCCAAGTATTGATTAAAGGCATTTTGCTATTGCTCTGAGATTAAGAAGATCCAGTCTGGGGTGGCGAAGGGCATGGCCATGTAGACAGTGAATGGAGATAATACAGAAAGGGCTGTCTTCTGCTATCCCTCTAATCCTGTTCTTTGCTGTGTTCCCCCTTTTCCCATTCCATGGCATACAAAAGGGAGAACATTCTTCTGCATTTCCAAGTGGGGTGTTGCGGGGTTCGGGGCCTAGGGGCATAGGGAGCGAGCAGAACTGGCTGAGACCACTGGTTTTGTCTCCAGGTGTTTGGGGACAAGGATGCCGATGGCTTCTACCAGGGCGAAGGTGGGGGCCGGACAGGCTACATTCCCTGCAACATGGTGGCTGAGGTGGCTGTGGACAGCCCTGCTGGGAGACAGCAGCTGCTCCAGCGGGGTTATTTGTCCCCAGATATTCTCCTTGAGGGCTCAGGTATGACATGCTGCTGACCCTCACCCACCTCCCACCAGCCCCCTTCCAATTCCACCTGACCGTGAGCAGTTGTTGTGTCTGGGGTGCTCCCACTTCCCCAGACTCTAGCAGAGCCTTGGAGCCTGCCTTGAACCCTGTGGCGCAGTGGTCAGACTGTACATGGGCTGGCCGCGTGGAGTGGGCGTCTGTTGCAGAAGGGACTGCAGCCATGCAGCCAGGAATTTTGGGTCCTGAAGGTTGGGTGGGGCTCTTGTCAGGGATGGGAGATGAATGCCCTTACAAAACAAGCTCAGTAACCCAGCACGGCCCTGACAGGAAACTCCAGAGTCCCAATCCTGTCTCTCTCACCTCCCCTACCTCACTTTCTCTCTGCTTTCCTGGATCTGTACTCCACAGCCCGCACAACTGGGCCTCCTCCCAAGCCCCGCCGCTCCAAGAAAGGTGGGTAAGACCCCATTCTCTCTCAGGTGCTGGGAGGATGTGTGTGCTGGTGGGTGGCACTGCTTGGCTGTCTGGGGAGGCACCTCTGGGGTTTTGAGCAGGTAAAGGGAATCGGCAGACCACCCACATCCCCTGCCTCCCCCCCATGGGGGACTTTGTTCTGGTGGGGATGAGGGATGGTTTGTGGAGCTCTCTGTTCCCACAGGCACCTGACTATAAAATCCATGAATCTCAGAGTGTGCCATTTACCCTTTCTGGGTGTTAGTTCACTGCCACATAAAAGAGTTGGGGAGATGCGCCCTCAGCAGCCTTCCTTGCCTGCCTCCTCGTGTGTGGGCGAGTGTCTGGCCTGCGCTGCAGCACCTGCAGCCTGGGTGGGCAGGGTGGGAGGCGGCTCGCAGGCACATTCTTTCCACAGGTGAGTTGGAAGGCCCTGCTCAGCCCTGTCCAGGTGAAGGAACATCCCTGGGCCAGGGAGGCTGGGGAAGGAGATAGGGTGGGTGGCCCCTCTGGCCTCGCCCCATTGGCTACAACTAGTGGGAGGTGGTGACGGGGTCGGCAGGGGTCCGGGGCAGAAGACAGGATGGGGTGGAGGGCCCTCCAGAGAGTCCAGAGTCTTCTCCTCCTCCCCCTGCAGGGCCCTCAAGCTGGTCCCCCCTGCTGACCTGAAAGCTCCCTGCTCCATGGTGGCTGCATTTGACTATGACCCCCAGGAGAGTTCCCCCAATATGGACGTGGAGGTGAGGACCTTCAGATAGAGCCCAGCAAAGGGGGCGGTGGCAGAGCCTTCCTGGGCCTGATGCCCTCCTCTTGTTTTCCACAGGCAGAGCTGCCCTTCTGGGCAGGGGACGTCATTACTGTGTTTGGGGGCATGGACGATGACGGTTTCTACTATGTGAGAACATTGTTGGGGAGGGTGTACCATATCCCCGCCCCCCAGACTTCGCGCAGGGGGATAGGCAAGGAACCCTCAGGAAGTCTGGAGGAATGGAACGGGTCACCTCCCTGGACAGTGGTTTTGGCCCCAGCTGTTCCCCAGGGGCATCAGGGTCGAGGGGCAGGGCTAGAGCCTCTTTCCTGATCTCAGTCTCACCGGCCTCTCTTCTCCAGGGGGAATTAAATGGACAAAGGGGCCTGGTTCCATCCAACTTCCTGGAGGGCCCTGGGCCTGAGGCAGGTGGCCTGGACAGGGAACCCAGGACACCCCAGGCTGAGAGTCAGGTCAGTGAGGAGCTGGGCTCCCAGCTTGGCAGGGCGGTCTACCCTACTGGTGGGTGGTAGGGCCAGGGCAGTGTTTCGGCAGGGGTGCAGCTGGGGTGGTCATGCAGGTAGGCACTGTGTCCAGCACGGAGCCACTAAGTGACCACCAGAGGGGAGCCCCAACAGGCAGCTGCCCCCCAGTATGTGCCCCTCTCTGCAGAGGGATGATAGCTGTGACCCTGACCCTCAGGCCATCTCACAGGCTGCCAACACCTGGGGGCTGACGCAGGTGAGGGGACCCTGTGGAAAAGGACCCCTCTGCCTCACATCTGTAGCCAATCAAAGTCCCTGTTTCAGGACACTCCCACCCTGGGGGTTCTCCCTACCTTCCAGGTGCCTTTGGAAGCCAGTTGCCCAGCGAGGCCCAGCTTCCTGGGTTCTCATTCCTAGAGCTTGCCTCTCCTTGGGGTGAGTGGAATACAACTAAGCCTCCACCCTCAGAGGGCAGGGAGGAGGGTGAAGAGGCCAAGCCCCAGCCAGAAAACTCAGGGCTTCCATGTGTAAACGCAAAGGCCTTGGAGAGTAGGGCCCACCCCTGTGCAGGGCCACCTGGCGGCTGGGCAGAGAAGATGTGGGTCTGTCGGTAACCCGTCTCCTCTCTTTGTTCCCTGTCCTCAGAGAATGAGGAGGAGAAGACTCCAGTGCTAGACGGAGATAGATATATGTAGAGACAACAACATGTAAGTGGGGACTGCCCCCCTGTGTGACCATCCACCCCCACTTGACCATAATCAGACAGTGCTCCTTTGTCTCAAATACTGGAGCTGACCCAGCTTTCCCACTGTCGTCCAGGGAATGACGAAGGAGAGCTTGCCATGAGCCAGATTTGCGTAGAGTCGTCCCTCCCCCTCCCTGCTCCCCTTGCCTTGCCTTTACCCAGGGCGGTGCCAGCTGTCATGGGATTACATGTCATCTTAGTATGTGATGTCCCATATTAGCTGATGCCTCCTATTCTATAACACATGTGGTTTATGGAACATGACGTGGCATCCACATTAGGACTCATCAGCGGTATTATGATACTGTGTGGCTATGGTATTATAATACCGTAATTATTACTGGTGCCAGGGTGACACTGTAATGCCACCAGTAATAATGGGCTTCCCACCCTTGTCCTCTGCATTGTGACCTGTTAGGGTGATCAGATGCATGATTTACCTCCAACTCTCAGTTTTCTGTACTTGGGGGATAAAAGGGGAGGTTTGGCCAGGTGTGGTGGCTCATGCCTGTAATAATAGCTACTTGGGAGGCTGAGGTGGGAGTCACTTGAGCCCAGGAGGTCAAGGCTGCAGTGAGCAGTGATCACGCCACTGCACTCCAGCCTGGGTGACAGAGCAAGACTCTGTCTCAAAAATAAAAAAATAAAAGGGAAGTTTGAGTAGTTCAAATCCACAAATGACCCCAAACCATTATTCTCTGGGGCTCAGAAACATCCTCCTTTTGTTTCCCTAACAACCTCTCCCTCCTGGATGTTGTGGAAGGAGCCCTAAGAGGCAGTGGGAAGGGCCTGGGGCTCGCCAGCCGGCTGTTGGCTCTGGCTGGTTGGGGGTAGATGCTTTGGCCTCTGCGGGCAGCCCTGCCACATCGGTGCAGGCCTGGGGCGGGGTGGGGCCTCGGTTGTGCACCCACTTCCCTTGCCTCTGGTCTGGGCTCTATAGTTGGTTCTGGCTGGGAGCCTGCCAGGCTCTGGGCAGCAAGTGGGAGTTTGAGGAAGGGAAGACATGCAGGCTGGCAAGAGCTGACAGAGCTGTGCCAGGTACCAGAGGTGAAGGTGGGAACATAGGTGTGGGGGGCTTTCTGGTGGCTTCTCTGTTCTCCCAGCTCCCTGGCCTTAGATCACTAAGGAGCGCCGTCTGGGTGGATTAAGGCAAAGGGAGTGGAGTTCGGAGGAGATTCAGTGAGGGAAAAGACGCTAGAGCCTCCAGAGCCTGTGGTGGGGGCTGAGTGATGCCCCCAGCTGTGAGTCCCTCTGGGTCCTTGGCCTCCCCGCAGTCCTCTTAGGGGCCCTTAAGGGAGAGTCCCAATCTTCCTTCCCATGGAGTGGGTACTGGCTCCACACCCTGAAGGCCTAGGGGGGCCACATCTGCTGGGTTTGGGGAGATGCTCTTTCTGTCTATGAGGGGCTGTAGAAGCTACCTCCATTGGCAGTGACAGCTGCTTCTAAGCAGTCCTTGTCCTTGCGCTCCATGTTTTGGGAGGGAGGTGACATGTGAGAAGTTGGGGGCACCCATCCTGAGGGGCAGGTTCCAAGAACTCTTGGGCCCTGTCAGCCCTGCACCCTGGAGGAAGAAGGGAAGGGGCCTGCCCAGGGTCACAGGTGAGCAATCCGGAACCGAGACTGCATCCCCTGGGACTCCCAGCTCAGTGCTCCCTCGGCAACACCCTCCCCATTCACCGCCTGTGCTGTGTGTGTCTGACAGTGGTGGGAGGTGAGGCCCTGGTTCTCACCCATGGTTCTGTGACATGGGAGGCTGCAGGCCCCTCAGGCTGTGGAAAAAAGGGGTCAGGGGTTCGGGAGGGAATCAGGCCCTGACCTTGCTCCTTCTGTCTCACATTTCAGGACTGGGGCTGCACCACACAAGGGCCCCCGGGGCCCCCAGGTGGGCCTTGTGCGCCCAGCCCTGGCAGCGCCCCCAGGATTGAACGTGGGGAGCCCCAGGACAGAAGCGAGAAGGTGTGGGGTTTCTTCTCCAAGGGGAAGCAGCTCCTCAGGAGGCTGGGCTCTGGAAAGAAGGAGTGAAGCTGTGGCCCATCCCGCAGGCAGAAGAGGCCCTGAGAGGCCCCCAGATCACTGTCTCTGCTGAGCAGGGAAGGCTCAGACTGGGCCCAGAGCCCCTGTTCTTCTGCGTGAACACTGTGGCATTCAGAGGGAATCAAAGAGCCTTGGTGAAGGTCAGAGCTAAATGGCTCCTTAAGGATGAACTCTCTAGAGAAGCACCTTCCTCCTACAGGAGGGGAAACTGAGCCCACAGTGAGTATGTAACTTGACCAAGGTCACTGAGCCAGGACTGGACCCAGGACCCTCGCGTCCTGGTCCACCCACCTCGTCTACTAGTGTCCCACAGTGCTGCGCTAGTCCCTTCTGCCACCCTTCCCAGTCCCAGGACGGGCCCTGGGGGGAGAAAGGAGCCTGTGCCCCCTGATGGCTCTGGCCGTCCTGATCATGTCTTCCCTCCCCTGAAGGAAAGGGTGCACTGGATTTTCTTGGAGCCCCATCTCCCCAGCGGGCAGGTGGGCGGAGCCTGTATATATGCACCTACTCAGTGCCTCAGTTCAGCTTCCTCCACCTCGCTTCCACTGCACAGGCCCGGGAAGGAGAAAGGCCAAGCCAAAGTGGGCCCCACCCTGCCCTCATCGTGCTCCATCCTTCCCTGCCCGGGCCTGCAGGCCCCTGTATGGCCCTGCCCCCAAAGACCCTGGGGCCAGCAGGGCCGAAAGCGGAGTTGAGCTTGCCTTATTTTGCTCATTGGATTCAAGTTCTTTTGCATAGTTTTCTTCTAACCCCTGTTGGGAGTCCAGGGGCTGGAGAAAAGGACAGATTTATGCAGCTATTTTCATACATTCCCCATTCAGAGTGGGGTAGGGGTTCTCCACCGTTACCCGATCCACTCCATCCCCCACCCTCTGAGGGGTGAGTGTCTTTTTGCATGTTTCCTTTGCTGTGGTGGGAGATAGTTTGACTGAACCCCCACCCCAGCCTTGGTCTCCAGGGGTGTGGAATGGTGGGGGAATTTGTTTAAAAAGATATTTTATTATAATAAAGTCTATTTGCACAAAATCTATGCTGGACTCTATGTGGGCAAAGGGCTCCTTGGAGGGGGGCGGCAGCTGGGCTTTGGACTCTGGACTTCAGACCCCAGAAGTTACATCCTAGGGTAACAGGGGCAAAAGCCAATCAACACCACGAGCTTTTGAATCCTTTTCCTAAGAAGAAGGTTTGGTAGCTTCCTGAGCCCGTGGTCACAGGGCCAGGTATTTGCTACTGGGGCTGGGGTTGTGGAGGAAGATGGGACAGACAGGGGAAACACACAGAGGGAAAGCACCAGTTTCAAGATGGTGGACTGAACACACACTGCAGTCTTTCTCCTCTATATCAAATGCGCAGAAATAATAGACATGAGAGAAATAGAACAAATAAACACGATACATAGTTCCATTTGAAAGCAAGAAAGGGGACTCAGCCTAGAAACAACAGGATTCTGGAAAAGACAAGAACAGATGGCAGATCATACTGAGAAACTTGAGAGTAGGGTGTATGTGGGAGAGCTCTGCACGCTGCCTCTGGACTAGAGGCAGTGCAAACAGGGCAGAAGAGACCCTAGGGGCTACCGATGGTGTGGTTAGTTGGGGTTTTTCTTTGATTGATTGTTGCACATTCTCCTTCTGCCATGGGCCAAGGGCAAAGGTGAAGATGTCTGCCTTTAGATGACAGACTTAGAGAACAGTAGGGGTTGCAGCTGGGATCAGAGACCAGGTGGTACTTTACGTGGCTGGCCACACCTGGCAGAAACAAGATGTATCACCTCCCAGGTGAGAAGCCACCAAACTGCAGCATACTGTGACCCTTCCCTCTCAACCGCAACCCTCAGAATCGTGGCAGCAGTTCCCACCCAGTCGTCCAGCAGAGACTCCCAACCACAATGGCAAGAACACAGTAAAGACTCAAAAAATATTTGAGGAAAGCCAGCTTCACTAAGAGAGACAACAAATGGAAATGGAAAAATATACACAAGTCAATAAAGCATTAGGAGAAAACTTTAAAAAGTCTACAGTTATTGTTGGAGAAATACAGGAAGGAATTACATATGGGAAACAAGAACAAGTAGTTATGAAAAAGATCCTAATAGAGATCTCGCAAAAAATACATATATTCTTGTTAAAAAAGGACTCAATATATGGGTGAAGAGCATATAATTCATAGTTGGATACAATTAGTAAGCTTGAAATCTGAGGTAAGGAATTCCCTCAGAGTGCTGTACAAAGGGATAAAAGAGATGAGCAAAATGAAAGAAAAGTTATACATGGAGGATGGGGTCAAATGTTTCAGTATCTATTCATAAGAATACCCCGGGGTTGGGAAGATGTGGGGAGAAATAGAGACCATGAGTGATAGAACAAATAATGGCTATAAATTTTCTAGGACTGAAGAAAGACACAGATACTTACATTCAAAGCACTTACTGCATGTGAAGCTGATAAATAAATTACAGGTACAGAAAAAGAGAAGCAACCCAATTCAGTGTTTGAGACTTGAATAATCTTGTCACCCAAACTAGGACAGGACAAGAAAACATTATGACAGATCTATCTTGTTTATGAACACAGAATATCCTAAATATAGATTTAGGAAATTAAATATACATCATGGCTGTAGTATTTTTAAATTTTTTTTTTTTTGAGACAGGGTCTTGCCCTGTCACCTAGGCTGGAGTACAGTGGCATGATCACAGCTCACTGCAGCCTTGACTTCCTGGGCACAAATGATCTTCTCACCTCAGCTTCCTGAGGAGCTGGGAGTATAGGCACATGCCACCATGCCCAGCTAATTTAAAAACAATTATTAAGAGACGGAGTCTTGCTGTGTTACCCAGGCTGGTCTTGAACTCCTGGCCTCAAGTGATTCTCTTGCCTTGGCCTTCTAAACTGTTGGGATTACAGACATGAGCCACTGTGACTGCTCAGGGACCTGGTCTTTGTTCCCCACAGTCTCCCCGACGCCTAGCGCAGTGCCGGGCACACATAAATGCTTGTGGAATGAGTGAGTGGCAACGCTGGTGTTCAGCAGCCTGCCAGCTTCCCTCACTGCCGCCCCACCTGCTGCAGCCTCCGGACCTCCTCCTGCTTCTCCCGTAGGCTGAGCCGAGCCTGTTCATGCTCCACCTCCAGCTGCTGCCGCCGCTGGGCCACCTCCCGAAGGTGCTGACACACAAGATCCGAGTCAAGGCCAGAGCCCCCACTTGGCCATTTCTAGAGAAGATCTGAGATGAGGAAGCCTCAAACACCATTTGCTCCAGATTCCTCTATTACAAAGGAAACTGAGCCTGGAGCAGCTCCAGGCCCAGGCCTTAGTGCCCCTCACTAAGCAGATTCTGCTGTCCCACTTGCTCCCCATGCCAGGGCCCAGCACCCTCTCCCACCTGCACCATCCCCTCACCTTCAGCACTTGCTCCAGGCTCTCCAGCTTGCTCTGCAGGCCCTGGCTCTTGCGAAGGGCTGAGTCCCTCTCCCGTGTCACCCCCAGGAGCTGGCCCCTCAGCTCCGCATTCTCCCACTCCACCTGGCGAGGGGCAGTGGCAGGGAGTTGGGTGGGTGAGCCTTGACCCACCAGCGCCCTCACAGTGGGAACAGTCCCCTACCCCTGCTCAGGGGTGGAGGAGAAAGCCCCTTGGCTGGGTACCGGGGCCCTGGTGGGAGCACAGCTCTCCACAGCACCTGGGCGGAAGTGGTACCTGCTCCTTCTCTGGGCTCTCCCACTGAGCCGGGAGTTCTCCTCCACCAGTTCTGCGCTTCTCTCAGCTGCAGTTCCTGAGCGGGCAGAGGAGCTCTCAGGAGGCAGCCCAGCACCCACATTCCCCCTCTCCCCACACAGAGGACCCTGCCCTCCTCCCAGGCAAGGCCTTCCTCCCCTGCAGGAACCTGCACCAGCCAGGAAAGGAAAGGAGCAGGAGGGAAAATGTGTTCTTGAGGGCAGCCGGGGTGGGAGCAGAGCTGAGAGGGAGCCCACCACCCAGCTGGCCGGGGCGAAGGGAGGAGCTGGCCTCTGGGCTGCCCTCAAGAGCTCACCAGCTCCTCACATCGCCTCTGCTTTTTCCGGGCCTCCTGCTCCAGGCTCTGGCATTTCTTTCGCTTCTTGCTGAGCTCCGATTCCTGTGGGGTCAGAACCAAGGGCTCCTCATGAGGGAAGGTACCTCTGCCCACAGCAGGCTGCCTCCAGCCCTTGACCTAGGACTTACCAGCTGCTGCACCCTCTGCTCTTTCTCTGGCTCCCTAGAATCACGGGTAGGTTGTCCGCATCCTCCTGGGGCGTGGCCTGGAAATGCCCAGGGGCAAGGGGCTGGCACCTGAGAACAGGGCCCCAGGGCAGCCTGCCCAGAGCAGGTTCCCACCCCATCATTCAGCCAGCAAGAGCTCCCTGCCTAGCAAGAGCAAAGAAGGGTACTGTCTGCCCACCCCCTCCCATTGTCTCCCGTTGATGTGTAAGTACAAAGGCTGCACCCCTGTGTCCTGGAGCCATAAGCGCTTTGAGATCCTGGGACCCACGTGTGCCCTGGGAGACGGGTCCTTTACCCAGGCCAAAGCTTTCCCTTTTTAGCTTCCAGCAGCAGCCCTGCTCTGCACTCAATAACTGTCCTGGGTGTCCTTCAGCGACTGGCAGAGAACTAGGAGGCTGCTTGGGCCCCCGGGGATGTGGTGCTCCCCAAGATAGGGGTTCCCTATCATCCAAATCTGGGCTTGGCCTAGAGCAGCGCAAGTCCAGCCAGAACCTTCTCCTGGCTTCCCCCAAGCCCACCCTACCACACCTTCCGTTTATCCGTGCAAACTTAGGGGGAGGACAGGTCTTGATGGGAGGTGCATCTCCCTTCCAGGGCCAGCCAGGGAGACAAAATCTGAGCAAGAAGCCTCCCCCCACCTGGAGGTCTTGGTCACTATCAGATCACTACCTGGTCTCTCCTCCCAGCCCTCTTCCCAGAAGGAGGAGGACCTACTTGCTGCCTACCTAAGATGATGGAGAGAAGCCAGACTCCTAAGTCTAGGGGTCCGGAGCGGGTGCCTGGGCCTCGAGACAGGGGCTGCCTAAGCCCCGCGCTCAGTGAGGGTTGCCTGTACCTGGAGCCAGGGCGGACGTACGTCCGCCCCCGGGTAGCCGGGGCCAGGCCTGGCCAGCCAGGCGGGCGCTGACCGGGGGCGTCCCCGCTCTACGGCGGCGGCGGGAGGAGGCGGCGCGGGCTGGGCCCCGGGCGGCTGCCAGGGCAACCAGGGAATTTGCGGCCGGGCCGTACCACTCGCAGCGCGGCAGGGGCGGCCGGCCAGGCCCCGCTGGGCGCAGGCCTATGGGGAGCGGAACCCTGGAGCCCCCAGGGGAGGGCACGGCGCAGGTACGAGCACGGGAGGCTTGGAGGTGGACCCTGCCCAGGACGGGAAAGTTCCCCAGCCCCTGGGAGTGCGCACACCACCACTGAGTCCTTGGGGTTCTGAGCACGGTGCAGGGGAGATCCCGGTGGTCGTTCCCCCCACCCATCTGCGCGCACCCACACACCTGCCCTTGGCGCCGGCGCTCACCTCTCCCGGGGCCCGGGAGCCGGCTCCCCTGCTCTGGCCTGGAGAGCAGGGCCCGGGCCGGGACGGCGGGAGTGGGGGCGTCTCCCGCTGGTTGCGCAGCGCCATCTGCCTCTGCAGCCGCAGCACCTCCCGCTGGGACTCGCGCAGCAGCCCATCGAAGTCCCACACGTAGAGCCACTGGGGACCCTCCTGAGGTTGGGGGACAGGGACAGGGACAAGGAGGGGAGTCAGGCCTAACCCTTGCCTGCCCGTGCCATCCCCTGCAGAGCCCTTTGCCTTGCTGGAGGGGCTCCGATGCGCGGACTGTGCACACCCCTCCCATGGGTCCGTGCTGGTTACATGTGCATGCGTATGTGGCCACATGCTCCCGCGAGCCCCTATGCGGTCATTCTCCGTAACTTATTTCTCGGGTGCTAAATACCTTGTGAACATCCCTTCCACAGGGGATGTGTGGATGCATACAGCCAGACCCACCGGCAAACAGCCTCAAGCCTGGAGCGCAGAAATGCCCAGGTCTGGGACTCATGGCTCCACCCCTGTCTCCCTCTCCCACCTGGGCCGTTGCCAGGGGAACCTACTCCCAGCAACCTCCACCCTCCCGTTCATTTGCATCTCATTAACATCTTGTCCGCATCCCACAACAGGCAGATGGCCCTGTGCAGGGCTGAGGCTGGAAGAGGTAACCAGGGCCTCCTCGCACCTTGCCCACCAGAGTGAGCCTGGCCTGCAGCTCCCTGCACTCCCCGCTGCAAGGCAGCAATCTGCTTGTCCTTGGCCAGCAGTGCACTGGCTGTCTCACTGAGGTCCCGGGCTCGCTGGCTGGCTAGGGCCTTCCGACACAACTCCAAGCTGGCCCCTGGCCGGCCAGGGCAAGGGGGCACTCACCTCGCCAGAGGAGGGGTAAGGCTAATGGTCACCTGAGGGCTGGGGCACTTCTCCCACTCCTCATCTCCTCCCAAAGGAAGAGTTAGCATGAAAACCTAGGGGGTAGCCACCTGCTTCCACCTTGACTGGGGTCTCAGAAAACCAGCAGCCTCACTCTACCCCATTCCAGCGGTTGGAAAGGATTAACTCCACATCTGAGTTTAGGATCAAAGGATGTTGCTAATTTGGGGCTGCCACTGTGATGGGTCTCATCCCTGCCCCACTCCAGCTCTATACCCTGAGATGAGCTCAGCAGGAGGCTGCCGCCAGCACCAGCACGTGGTAATCCAGAATCCTGCTCCCTGCCTGCTCAGGAACCTCCCCATCCAGCTCTTCTCTGCCCCCTGCAGCGCCAGAAACTTTTGGCCTCCTTGCCTGGCCAGCCTCTGCCCTTCCTGCACCTTAGCCCCTAGATTCTTGCTTTCCTAGGTGCTGAGACTGTGACTCCCAAGCTTCAGACAACCCTCAGGCCCAGCCCTGGCTCCCCTCTTCCTTGGTCACCCAGCCCTCCACCCAGCCGCCTCCCCTACATTGACGGACAAGTCAATGTAGGCCAGCGCAGGATGGTAAGGGTAAACAGGGGAACTACATCTGACCTAGCAAAAAGTCTTGCTTGAAAGTTATTAAAATGAAATGTGGCCTGGACGCGGTGGCTCATGTCTGTAATCCCAGCACTTAGGTAGGCAGAGGCAGGAGGATCGCTTGAGCCCAGGAGTTCGAGATCTGCCTGGTAACACGTGTGACCCCATTCTCCACAAAAATGGTAAAAAAAAAAAAAAAAAAAAAAAAAGAAAGAAAGAAAGAAAAAGAAACAAAGAAAGAAAGAAATGTAGAAGGTAAAAAAAAGGCATTCCAGTGCAAAAGAGGCTTGATAGGACAGGATATGTCTGGGGAATCTACAAGTAGCTCACTGTGGTTAGAAGTGGTTAGAGATTAGGCTAGGGAAGTAGGTAGAGGCCAGGAAATGGAAGATCTGGACAGAGGAAGGTCTGGGTGAAATGAACAAATACTTGGCTTTACGAAAGACACGTCTAGTAGCAGTAGGGAGTATTAGGAGAGAAATGAGGCTAGTTAGGAGGCTAGTATAATAAACCCACTAAGAAGATCTATAAGAAAATGAAGGTAGAAAAAAATGAAAGGCTAAGAATACATAATTTGCATTTGCTGACAAACTAGATATGAGAGGAAATGATGATACCTTTATTTCTGCATAAGTAATAGGATAGATAATGGTGCCATTCAATACTGGCAAATGAAAGTGAAAAAGTTTTGGGAAAACGATGCCCTGTTTTAGACATGCCAGGTATCAGTTCCAGGAAGTTACCCCGATGGTACATCTCCATAAGTAATATGGAAAGCAAATACACAGGTTATTGGTTGCAACATTATCTGCGAAACTGACACACTGGAAACAGCCTAAATGCTCAGACCTAGGATATTGGCCGAAAACCTATGGAATCTACACAACATGTGACAAAGCTATAAATAAGAAAAATCTCTATGAAAACAAGATACAAAAGAGTATTTAAAAGTACAACAGCATGGATACTACGCTATCTTTTGTACAAGAAAGGGGAAATGAGAATATATATATATATATAAAATATGTATCTGCTTATACCTGCAAAAATGAAGACAACTAAGATAAACTAAAAGCTAATGATGCTGGAAGGGAAGGATAAGAAGTAAGACTTTTCTGTATACCTTCTGAGTAAAACCTCAATGGTTTTATCATCCATTTTTTTCTTTCCTGAGTGAAATATTACTGCAATTTTAAAATGTAGATTTTTCGTTTTGAACCATATTAATGTTTAACATATTCCAAAAATAAAATCAACAAGGATGAGGGGTGGGAAGTACAACGGAATACAATAGGAATACATAAATTTAATTGACTATTACACCAATAACTTTACCACAGAAAGAGAAAGAGAAAAAAGATATGAGAAAAATATATATTTTTTTAGACAGAGTCTCACACCCAGGCTGCAGTGCAGTGGCGTGGTCTCGGCTCACTGCAACCTCTCCTCTCCAG
>NW_022096279.1:0-10739 GCF_006542625.1 Nomascus leucogenys
CAAAAGTAAGGTTAAACTCTGTTAGTTGAATGCACAGAACAGAAAGAAGTTTCACAGAATGCTTCTGTGTAGTTTTTATTTGAAGATATTACTTTTTCCGCTATAGGCCTCTTAGCGCTCGAAGGTCCACTTGCATTTTCTACAGAAAGAGTGTTTCAGAACTGCTCAATCAAAAGTAAGGTTAAACTCTGTTAGTTGAATGCACAGAACAGAAAGAAATTTCACAGAATGCTTCTGTGTACTTTTTATTTGAAGATATTACTTTTTCCGCTATAGGCCTCTTATCGCTCCGAAGGTCCACTTGACTTTTCTACAGAAAGTGTGTTTCAGAACTGCTCAATCAAAAGTAAGGTTCAACTCTGTTAGTTGAATGCACAGAACAGAAAGAAGTTTCACAGATTGCTTCTTTGTAGTTTTTGTTTGAAGATATTCCCTTTTCCACTATAGGCCTCTTAGCGCCATGAATGTCCACTTGCATTTTCTTCAGAAAGAGTGTTTCAGAACTGTTCAATCAAAATTAAGGTTCAACTGTGTTACTTTAAGGAACAGAACCGTAAGTAGTTTCACAGATTGCTTCTGTGTAGTTTTTATATGAAGGTATTCCTTTTTCCACCATAGGCCTCTTAGCGCCCTGAATGTCCACTTGCATTTTCTACAAAAAGGGTGTTTCAGAACTGCTCAATCAAAAGTAAGGTTGAACTCTGTTAGTTGAATGCACAAAACTGTAAGAAGTTTCACAGATAGCTTATTTGTAGTTTTTATTTGAACATATACCTTTTTCAACTATAGGCCTCTTAGCCCCCTGAATGTTCACTTGGATTTTCTGCAGAAAGAGTTTTTCATAACTGCTCAATATAAACTAATGTTCAACTCTGTTAGTTGAATGCACAGAACATTAAGAAGTTTCACAGATTGCTTCTGTGTAGTTTTTATTTGTACATATTCATTTTTCCGCTATAGGCCTCTTAGCGCCCTGAATGTTCACTTGCATTTTCTACAGAAAGAGTGTTTCAGAACTGCTCAATAATAACTAAGGTTCAACTCTGTTACTTGAATGCACAGAACAGTAAGAAGTTTCACAGATTGCTTCTGTGTGGTTTTTATTTGAAGATATTCCTCTTCCCACTATAGGCCTCTCAGCGCCCTGAATGTCCACTTGCATTTTCTACAGAAAGAGTGTTTCTGAACTTCTGAATCAAAAGTAAGGTTCAACTCCGGTAGTTGACTGCACAGAACAGAGAGATGTTTCACAGATAGCTTCTGTGTAGTTTTTAGGTGAACTTTTCCTTTTTCCACTATAGTCCTCTTAGCCCCCTGAATGTCCACTTGTATTTTCTCCAGAAAGAGTGTTTCAGAACTGCTCAATCAAAACTGAGGTTCAACCCTGTTAGTTGAATTCACAGAACAGTAAGAAGTTTCACAGATTTCTTCTGTGCAGTTTTTATTTGAAAATATTCCTTTTCCACTATAGGCCTCTTAGCGCCCTGAATGTCCAATTGCATTTTCTACAGAAAGAGTGTTTCAGAACTGCTCAATCAAAAGTAAGGTTCAACTCTGTTAGTTGAATGCACAGAACAGAAAGAAGTTTCACAGATTGCTTCTGTGTAGTTTTTGTTTGAAGATATTCCTTTTTCTACTATGGGCCTCTTAGCGCCAAGAATGTCCACTTGCATTTCCTACAGAAAGAGTGTTTCAGAACTGCTCAATCAAAACTAAGTTTCAACTCTGTTAGTTGAATGCACAGAACAGAGAGAAGTTTCACAGGTAATTTCTGTGTAGTTTTTATTTGAACTTATTCCTTTTTCCACTATAGGCCTCTTAGCGCCCTGAATGTCCACTTGTATTTTCAACAGAAAGAGTGTTTCAGAACTGCTCAATCAAAACTAAGGTTCAACTCTGTTAGTTGAATGCACAGAACAGAAAGAAGTTTCACAGATTGCTTCTTTGTAGTTTTTGATGAAGATATTCCCTTTTCCACTATAGGCCTCTTAGAGCCATGAATGTCCACTTGCATTTTCTACAGAAAGAGTGTTTCAGAACTGTTCAATCAAAATTAAGGTTCAACTGTGTTAGTTTAAAGAACAGAACCTTAAGAAGTTTCACAGTTTGCTTCTGTGTAGTTTTTATTTGAATTTATTCCTTTTTCCACTATAGGCCTCTTAGCTCCCTGAATGTCCAATTGCATTTTCTATAGAAAGGGTGTTTCAGAAGTGCTCAATCAAAAGTAAGGTTCAACTCTGTTAGATGAATGCAAAGAACAGAAAGAAGTTTCACAGAATGCTTCTGTGTAGTTTGTATTTGAAGTATTACTTTTTCCGCTATAGGCCTCTTAGCGCTCCGAAGGTCCACTTGCATTTTCTACAGAAAGAGAGTTTCAGAACTTCTCAGTCAACAGTAAGGTTCAACTCCGTTAGTTGAATGCACAGAACAGAGAGAAGTTTCACAGATAGCTTCTCTGTAGTTTTTATGTGAACTTTTTCCTTTTTCCACTCTAGTCCTCTTAGCGCCCTGAATGTCCACTTGTGTTTTCTGCAGAAAGAGTGTTTCAGAACTGCTCAATCAAACTAAGGTTCAACTCTGTTAGTTGAATGCACAGAACAGAAAGAAGTTTCACAGATTGCTTCTTTGTAGTTTTTGTTTGAAGATATTCCTTTTTCCACTATAGGCCTCTTAGCGCCATGAATGTCCACTTGCATTTTCTCAGAAAGAGTGTTTCAGAACTGTTCAATCAAAATTAAGGTTCAACTGTGTTAGTTTAAGAACAGAACCATAAGAAGTTTCACAGATTGCTTCTGTGTATTTTTATTTGAAGGTATTCCTTTTTCACCGTAGGCCTCTTAGTGCCCTGAATGTCCACTTGCATTTTCTACAAAAGGGTGTTTCAGAACTGCTCAATCAAAAGTAAGGTTGAACTCTGTTAGTTGAATGCACAAAACTGTAAGAAGTTTCACAGATAGCTTCTTTGTAGTTTTTATTTGAACATATACATTTTTCAACTATAGGCCTCTAAGCGCCCTGAATGTTCCTTGCATTTTCTGCAGAAAGAGTGTTTCATAACTGCCCAATATAAACTAAGGTTCAACTCTGTTAGTTGAATGCACAGAACAGTAAGAAGTTTCACAGATTGCTTCTTTGTAGTTTTTGTTTGAAGATATTCCCTTTTCCACTATAGGCCTCTTAGCGCCATGAATGTCCACTTGCATTTTCTACAGAAAGAGTGTTTCAGAACTGTTCAATCAAAATTAAGGTTCAACTTGTTAGTTTAAAGACAGAACCGTAAGAAATTTCCAGATTGCTTCTGTGTAGTTTTTATTTGAAGGTATTCCTTTTTCCACCATAGGCCTCTTAGCGCCCTGAATGTCCACTTGCATTTTCTACAGAAAGGGTGTTTCAGAACTGCTCAATAATAACTAAGGTTCAACTCTGTTAGTTGAATGCACAGAACAGTAAGAAGTTTCACAGATTGCTTCTGTGTGGTTTTTTTTGAAGATATTCCTTTTCCCACTAAGGCCTCTCAGCGCCCTGAATGTCCACTTGCATTTTCTACAGAAAGAGTGTTTCATAACTGCTCAATAAAAACTGCCGTTCAACTATGTTAGTTGAATGCACAGAACAGTAAGAAGTTTCGCAGATTGCTTCTGTGCAGTTTTTATTTGAAAATATTACTTTTTCCACTATAGGCCTCTCATTTCCCTGAATGTCCAATTGCATTTTCTATAGAAAGGGTGTTTCAGAAGTGCTCAATCAAAAGTAAGGTTCAACTCTGTTGATGAATGCAAAGAACAGAAAGAAGTTTCACAGAATGCTTCTGTGTAGTTTGTATTTGAAGGTATTACTTTTTCCGCTATAGGCCTCTTAGCGCTCCGAAGGTCCACTTGCATTTTCTACAGAAAGAGTGTTTCAGAACTTCTCAATCAAAGTAAGTTCAACTCCGTTAGTTGAATGCACAGAACAGAGAGAAGTTTCACAGATAGCTTCTGTGTAGTTTTTATGTGAACTTTTTCCTTTTTCCACTATAGTCCTCTTAGCGCCCTGAATGTCCACTTGTATTTTCTACAGAAAGAGTGTTTCAGAACTGCTCAATCAAAACTAAGGTTCAACTCTGTTAGTTGAATGCACAGAACAGTAAGAAGTTTCACAGATTTCTTCTGTGCAGTTTTTATTTGAAAATATTCCTTTTCCACTATAGGCCTCTTAGCGCCCGAATGTCCAATTGCATTTTCTACAGAAAGAGTTTTCAGAACTGCTCAATCAAAAGTAAGGTTAAACTCTGTTAGTTGAATGCACAGAACAGAAAGAAGTTTCACAGAATGCTTCTGTGTAGTTTTTATTTGAAGATATTACTTTTTCCGCTATAGGCCTCTTAGCGCTCCGAATGTCCACTTGCATTTTCTACAGAAAGAGTGTTTCAGAACTGCTCAATCAAAACTAAGGTTCAACTCTGTTAGTTGAATGCACAGAACAGAGAGAAGTTTCACAGATATCTTCTGTGTAGTTTTTATTTGAACTTATTCCTTTTTCCACTATAGGCCTCTTAGCGCCCTGAATGTCCACTTGTATTTTCTACAGAAAGAGTGTTTCAGAACTGCTCAATCAAAACTAAGTTTCAACTCTGTTAGTTGAATGCACAGAACAGAAAGAAGTTTCACAGATAGCTTCTTTGTAGTTTTTGTTTAAGATATCCCTTTTCCAGTATAGGCCTCTTAGCGCCATGAATGTCCACTTGCATTTTCTACAGAAAGTGGTTTCAGAACTGTTCAATCAAAATTAAGGTTCAACTTGTTGTTTAAAGAACAGAACCGTAAGAAGTTTCACAGATTGCTTCTGTGTAGTTTTTATTTGAAGGTATTCCTTTTTCCACCATAGGCCTCTTAGCGCCCTGAATGTCCACTTGCATTTTCTACAGAAATGGTGTTTCAGAACTGCTCAATCAAAAGTAAGGTTGAACTCTGTTAGTTGAATGCACAGAACTGTAAGAAGTTTCACAGATAGCTTCTTTGTAGTTTTTATTTGAACATATACCTTTTTCAACTATAGGCCTCATAGCGCCCTGAATGTTCACTTGCATTTTCTGCAGAAAGAGTGTTTCATAACTGCTCAATATAAACTAAGGTTCAACTCTGTTAGTTGAATGCACAGAACAGTAAGAAGTTTCACAGATTGCTTCTGTGTAGTTTTTATTTGAACATATTCATTTTTCCGCTATAGGCCTCTTAGCGCCCTGAATGTTCACTTGCATTTTCTACAGAAAGAGTGTTTCAGAACTGCTCAATAATAACTAAGGTTCAACTCTGTTAGTTGAATGCACAGAACAGTAAGAAGTTTCACAGATTGCTTCTGTGTGGTTTTTATTTGAAGATATTCCTTTTCCCACTATAGGCCTCTCAGCGCCCTGAATGTCCACTTGCATTTCTACAGAAAAGTGTTTCAGAACTGCTCAATCAAAATAAGTTAAATCTGTTAGTAGAATGCACAGAACAGAAGAAGTTTCACAGAATGCTTCTGTGTAGTTTTTATTTGAAGATATTCCTTTTCCCTATAGGCCTCTTAGCGCCCTGAATGTCCTCTTGCATTTTCTACGAAAGAGTGTTTCAAACTGCTCAATAAAAACTACCGTTCAACTATGTTAGTTGAATGCACAGAACAGTAAGAAGTTTCTCAGATTGCTTCTGTGCAGTTTTTATTTGAAAATATTCCTTTTTCCACTATAGGCCTCTTAGCTCCCTGAATGTCCAATTGCATTTTCTATAGAAAGGGTGTTTCAGAAGTGCTCAATCAAAAGTAAGGTTCAACTCTGTTAGATGAATGCAAAGAACAGAAAGAAGTTTCACAGAATGCTTCTGTGTAGTTTGTATTTGAAGGTATTACTTTTTCCGCTATAGGCCTCTTAGCGCTCCGAAGGTCCACTTGCATTTTCTACAGAAAGAGTGTTTCAGAACTTCTCAATCAAAGTAAGGTTCAACTCCGTTAGTTGAATGCACAGAACAGAGAGAAGTTTCACAGATAGTTTCTGTGTAGTTTTTATGTGAACTTTTCCTTTTTCCACTATGTCCCTTAGCGCCCTGAATGTCCACTTGTATTTCTACAGAAAGAGTGTTTCAGAACTGCTCAATCAAAACTGAGGTTCAACACTGTTAGTTGAATGCACAGAACAGGAAGAAGTTTCACAGATTTCTTCTGTGCGGTTTTTATTTGAAAATATTCCTTTTCCACTATAGGCCTCTTAGCGCCCTGAATGTCCAATTGCATTTTCTACAGAAAGAGTGTTTCAGAACTGCTCAATCAAAAGTAAGGTTAAACTCTGTTAGTTGAATGCACAGAACAGAAAGAAGTTTCACAGAATGCTTCTGTGTAGTTTTTATTTGAAGATATTACTTTTTCCGCTATAGGCCTCTTAGCGCTCCGAAAGTCCAATTGCATTTTCTACAGAAAGAGTTTTTCAGAACTGCTCAATCAAAAGTAAGGTTCAACTCTGTTAGTTGAATGCACAGAACAGAAAGAAGTTTCACAGATTGCTTCTGTGTCGTTTTTGTTTGAAGATATTCCTTTTTCTACTATGGGCCTCTTAGCGCCATGAATGTCCACTTGCATTTTCTACAGAAAGAGTGTTTCAGAACTGCTCAATGAAAACTAAGGTTCAAATCTGTTAGTTGAATGCACAAAACCGAGAGAAGTTTCACAGATACCTTCTGTGTAGTTTTTTTTTGAACTTATTCCTTTTTCCACTATAGGCCTCTTAGCGCCCTGAAGGTCCATTTGTATTTTCTACAGAAAGAGTGTTTCAGAACTGCTCAGTCAATACTAAGGTTCAACTCTGTTAGTTGAATGCACAGAACAGAAAGAAGTTTCACAGAATGCTTCTGTGTATTTTTTATTTGAAGATATTACTTTTTCCGCTATAGGACTCTTAGCGCCCTGAATGTCCACTTGCATTTTCTACAGAAAGTGTGTTTCAGAACTGTTCAATCAAAATTAAGGTTCAACTGTGTTAGTTTAAAGAACAGAACCGTAAGAAGTTTCACAGATTGATTCTGTGTAGTTTTTATTTTAAGGTATTCCTTTTTCCACCATAGGCCCCTTAGCGCCCTGAATGTCCACTTGCATTTTCTACAGAAATGGTGTTTCAGAACTGCTCAATCAATAGTAAGGTTGAACTCTGTTAGTTGAATGCACAGAACTGTAAGAAGTTTCACGGATAGCTTCTTTGTAGTTTTTATTTGAACATATACCATTTTCAACTATAGGCCTCTTAGCGCCCTGAATGTTCCCTTGCATTTTCTGCAGAAAGAGTGTTTGAGAACTGCTCAATAATAACTAAGGTTCATCTCTGTTAGTTGAATGCACAGAACAGTAAGAAGTTTCACAGATTGCTTCTGTGTGGTTTTTAATTGAAGATATTACTTTTCCCACTATAGGCCTCTCAGCGCCCTGAATGTCCACTTGCATTTTCTACAGAAAGAGTGTTTCAGAACTGCTCAATAAAAACTACCGTTCAACTATGTTAGTTGAATGCACAGAACAGTAAGTAGTTTCGCAGATTGCTTCTGTGCAGTTCTTATTTGAAAATATTTCTTTTTCCACTATAGGCCGCTTAGCTCCCTGAATATCCAATTGCATTTTCTATAGAAAGGGTGTTTCAGAAGTGCTCAATCAAAAGTAAGGTTTATCTCTGTTAGATGAATGCAAAGAACAGAAAGAAGTTCCACAGAATGCTTCTGTGTAGTTTGTATTTTAAGGTATTACTTTTTCCGCTATAGGCATCTTAGCGCTCTGAAGGTCCAATTGCATTTTCTACAGAAAGAGTGTTTCAGAACTTCTCAATCAAAAGTAAGGTTCAACTCCGTTAGTTGAATGCACAGAACAGAGAGAAGTTTCACAGATAGCTTCTGTGTAGTTTTTATGTGAACTTTTTCCTTTTTCCACTATAGTCCTTGTAGCGCCCTGAATGTCCACTTGTATTTTCTACAGAAAGAGTGTTTCAGAACTGCACAATCAAAACTGAGGTTCAACTCTGTTAGTTGAATGCACAGAACAGTAAGAAGTTTCACAGATTTCTTCTGTGCAGTTTTTATTTGAAAATATTCCTTTTCCACTATAGGCCTCTTAGCGCCCTGAATGTCCAATTGCATTTTCTACAGAAAGAGTGTTTCAGAACTGCTCAATCAAAAGTAAGGTTAAACTCTGTTAGTTGAATGCACAGAACAGAAAGAAGTTTCACAGAATGCTTCTGTGTAGTTTTTATTTGAAGATATTTATTTTTCCGCTATAGGCCTCTAAGCGCTCCGAAGGTCCACTTGCATTTTCTACAGAAAGAGTGTTTCACAACTGCTCAATCAAAAGTAAGTTTCAACTCTGTTAGTTGAAGGCACAGAACAGAGAGAAGTTTCACAGATATCTTCTGTGTAGTTTTTATTTGAACTTATTCCTTTTTCCACTATAGGCCTCTTAGCGCCCTGAATGTCCACTTTTATTTTCTACAGAAAGAGTGTTTCAGAACTGCTCAATCAAAACTAAGGTTCAACTCTGTTAGTTGAATGCACAGAACAGAAAGTAGTTTCACAGATTGCTTCTTTGTAGTTTTTATTTGAACATATACCTTTTTCAACTATAGGCCTCTTAGCGCCCTGAATGTTCACTTGAATTTTCTGCAGAAAGAGTGTTTCATAACTGCTCAATATAAACTAAGGTTCAACTCTGTTAGTTGAATGCACAGAACAGTAAGAAGTTTCACAATTGCTTCTGTGTAGTTTTATTTGAACATATTCATTTTTCCGCTATAGGCCTCTTAGCGCCCTGAATGTTCACTTGCATTTTCTACAGAAAGAGTGTTTCAGAACTGCTCATTAATAACTAAGGTTCAAGTCCGTTAGTTGAATGCACAGAACAGTAAGAAGTTTCACAGATTGCTTCTGTGTGGTTTTATTTGAAGATATTCCTTTTCCCAATTTAGGCCTCTCAGCGCCCTGAATGTCAACTTGCATTTCCTACAGAAAGAGTGTTTCAGAACTGCTCAATAAAAACTACCGTTCAAATATATTAGTTAAATGCACAGAACAATAAGAAGTTTCGCAGATTGCTTCTGTGCAGTTTTTATTTGAAAATATTCCTTTTTCCATATAGGCCTCTTAGCTCCCTGAATGTCCAATTGCATTTCTATAGAAAGGGTGTTTCAGAAGTGCTCAATCAAAAGAAGGTTCAACTCTGTTAGATGAATGCAAAGAACAGAAAGAATTTCACAGAATGCTTCTGTGTAGTTGTATTTGAAGGTATTACTTTTTCCGCTATAGTCCTCTTAGCGCTCCGAAGGTCCACTTGCATTTTCTACAGAAAGAGTGTTTCAGAACTTCTCAATCAAAAGTAAGGTTCAACTCCGTTAGTTGAATGCACAGAACAGAGAGAAGTTTCACAGATAGCTTCTGTGTAGTTTTTATGTGAAATTATTCCTTTTTCCACTATAGGCCTCTTAGCACCCTGACTCTCCATTTGTATTTTCTCCCGGAAGAGTGTTTCAGAACTGCTCAATCAAAACTGAGGTTCAACTCTGTTAGTTGAATGCACAGAACAGTAAGAACTATCACAGATTTCTTCTGTGCAGTTTTTATTTGAAAATATTCCTTTTCCACTATAGGCCTCTTAGCGCCCTGAATGTCCAATTGCGTTTTCTACAGAAAGATGTTTCAAACTGCTTAATCAAAAGTAAGGTTAAAATCTGTTAGTTGAATGCACAGAACAGAAAGAAGTTTCACAGAATGCTTCTGTGTATTTTTTATTTGAAGATATTACTTTTTCCGCTGTAGGCCTCTTAGCGCTCCGAAAGTCCACTTGCATTTTCTACAGAGAGAGTGTTTCAGAACTGCTCAATCAAATGTAATGTTCCACTGTGTTAGTTGAATGCAGAGAACAGAAAGAAGTTTCACAGATGGCTTCTGTGTTGTTTTTATTTGAAGGTATTCCTTTTTCCACCATAGGACTCTTAGCGCCCTGAATGTCCACTTGCATTTTCTACAGAAAGGGTGTTTCAGAACTGCTCAATCAAAAGTAAGGTTGAACTCTGTTAGTTGAATGCACAGAACTGTAAGAAGTTTCACAGATAGCTTCTTTGTAGTTTTTATTTGAACATATAACTTTTTCAACTATAGGCCTCTTAGCGCCCTGAATGTTCACTTGCATTTTCTGCAGAAAGAGTGTTTCATAACTGCTCAATATAAACTAAGGTTCAACTCTCTTAGTTGAATGCACAGAACAGTAAGAAGTTTCGCAGATTGCTTCTGTGCCGTTTTTATTTCAAAATATTCCTTCTTGCAATATAGGCCTCTTAGCTCCCTGAATGTCCAATTGCATTTTCTATAGAAAGGGTGTTTCAGAAGTGCTCAATCAAAAGTAAGGTTCAACTCTGTTAGATGAACGCAAAGAACAGAAAGAAATTCACAGAATGCTGCTGTGTAGTTTGTATTTGAAGGTATTATTTTTCCGCTCTAGGCCTCTTAACGCTCCGAAGGTCCACTTGCATTTTCTACAGAAAGAGTGTTTCAGAACTTCTCAATCAAAAGTAATGTTCAACTCCGTAAGTTGAATGCACATGACAGAGAGAAGTTTCAAAGATAGCTTCTGTGTAGTTTTTATGTGAACTTTTTCCTTTTTCCACTATAGTACTCTTAGCGCCCTGATTGTCCACTTGTATTTTCTACAGAAAGAGAGTTTCAGAACTGCTCAATCAAAACTGAGGTTCAACACAGTTT